>NW_025943212.1:0-24519 GCF_000764305.2 Hyalella azteca | reverse complement strand
GTTGCATTCGCCATTGCCCCGTAAGTATTTGGAGTTGATAAATTATATTTTTTTAAGTTTTCATGGAAATTGGATTTAAATTTTAGGATAAATTATGATATTGGATTCGAACACCCCGTTTGATGAATGCGCATTGTTGTGGTAAGACTTTTACGCGTCACAACTTTCAATCCATTCCAACTTTAACATTATTTTAGAGAAAATAATTTATATTTAGAGAAAAGAATATCAACAAATAATGTTGATATTCCTTGCTATTCCTTTAAGACACGATATTCCTCTCTATAACTACAAGATATGAGTAACCTCTGCAGCGATTGAAGTAAACGATCACTCAAAATTATTTCCCAAGCCTTGATGTGCACAACAGCAAGATTTCATCGGGTGCTTCAGATCCTATTTATCGTCGAGTTATCGTCGATTTGTCGTCGAGTTATCGTCGAGATATCATCGAGTTATCGTCCAGTTATCGTCGAGTTATCGTAGAGTTATCGTCCAGTTATCGTCGAGTTGTCGTCGAGTTGTCAAGTTATCGTCCAGTTGTCGTCGAGTTATCGTCGAGTTATCGTCGAGTTATCGTCGAGTTATCGTCAATGTATCGTCGAGTTATCGTCGATTTATCGTCGATTTATCGTCGATTTATCGTCGAGTTATCGTCGATTTATCGTCGAGTTATCTTCGATTTATCGTCGAGTTATCGTCGAGTTATCGTCGAGTTATCGTCGAGTTATCGTCGAGTTATCGTCGAGNATTATACGGAAATCTAATTTCTGACTAAATTTATTTTACTGCAGGAGTTAAATAATTACTTGACTTTTTCGCTCCTGAAATTCCTCCATTGAAATGTCCGCGCAATGGACGACATGATTCGTTCTGGTCAATTGCACGATTCGCTGCGCACGAGTGACAGTGCGACGTTCGCTTTCAATTCCATTTATTATTAATTACGTCTATGAATTACTTCTAGTTACGCCTTTTGAATTACTTCTAATTACATCTATGAATTACTTCTAATTACGTCTATGACTTACTTCTAGTTACGCCTTATCAATTACTTCTAATTACGTCTATGAATTACTTCTAATTACGTCTATGACTTACTTCTAGTTACGCCTTATCAATTACTTCTAATTACGTCTATGAATTACTTCTAATTACGTCTATGACTTACTTCTAGTTACGCCTTATCAATTACTTCTAATTACGTCTATGAATTACTTCTAATTACGTCTATGACTTACTTCTAGTTACGCCTTATCAATTGCTTCTAATTACGTCTATGAATTACTTCTAATACCGCATTGTGAATTACTTGCAATTAGGTACAATGAAAAACATTGTTTTTTCCTGGCCAGACGATGGACACGGAGTATATGTGTCGTTTATATGACTGCGATGCATGTGATTATGCTGATCTTATTTTTGTTCAGTCACTGTTCACCGGCTTGTTTCTATCTATATTTAATGAAGAAATTTCTCCTGTATTTCTATAATCAATTATGTCCAATTTCTATAATCAATTATGTCCAATATTAACCTTCTATAATCAATTATGTCCAATCGTACAGCGAATGTTTTTTACCCTTCAGTTGTACGTTACTAACTTCTATGATATTGTTATGCTTCTGTTGAATATGACCCGACCGTGTTCCTGCCAAGGCAACTTGATCGCCTGAGCTGCTAAGTCTCGGCACTGGCGCACTTGTATAAATCACTGAGCTTTAAACATCCAAACACCGATGCATTTTTTACTCATATGTGGGTCATAGTGACCCAGTTTAGCTAGCGCACGTAGCACTGATACTCCTTTTCCAGGACAAACTGGGTCAGGATGACTCGCACAAGTTCAAGAAGTGCATCGCTATATGAACAAATAACTCACACTAATGCGAATGCCCGTCCAAGAAGTTCATCGCTGTATGAACAAATAACTCACACTAATGCGAATGCGTGTACGCGGCAGGGTATGTGTAAAGACGAGTGCGTGTGGCGTGCAACTTGCGACTGGCATGCGGAGGCGCGCGTGCCCTTTGACCCCCGATGATCACGAAGAACTTTCCCTCCATACCAGCACAGTGGCTTCCTTGTGGCCTTGCTCAGGGATACACAAGCATACCATGCGATCATGTATTTAAGTGTTTAAACGCTGTCGAAGAGCGTTCCACGTATCCAAAAGCGTTCTTTACGTTCCTTTTGACAAGTATCTAACGCTGTAAAATAGCTTTCCACGTACCCGAAAGCGTTTTTTACGTTCATTTTGGCAGGTATATAACTCTGTCGAAAAGTATTCAACGCATCCAAAAGCGTTCTTTACGTTGCCTTTGATAAGTATATAACGCTGTCGAAGAGCGTTCCACGTATTCAAAAACATTTTTACGTTCTTTTTGGCAGGTATATAACTCTGTCAAAAAGTATTTCAAGTATCCAAAAGCGTTTTTTATGTACCATTTGACATGTATATAACGGTGTCGAAGAGCGTTCCACGTATCCGAAAGCGCGTTTTTTACGTTCCGGTGTCATGTACCCACTTGAACTCTGCAGAAAACTTTTACCGAAAATACTCGTGCACTTCCCAAGAAATATTATAACATTCACTTATTCAAAAACACATTTTGTACTATGCGTTTTCCGTATCGTTTGCGTTCCCATGAAAAATAATACTGTCAATGTTCCAATGCTTAAGCGTTTTACCAGATTCATGAGCTGAGTCTCAAGCATCCAGATAGAATTATTAAACTGACGCCTTTTCTCTTCTTATCTAATTATATTTTTTTTTCGATCGTTTCTGTGTAATAAAATAACAAAATAAATTTTTTCTCGATTTTCACGTGGACTAGAAGTTTAATTTTAAATTATTGTCCAGCTTAAAATTCACTGTGAATGTCATATCAATTTCTGGAACTCGTAAAATTTTTAAATTGCGGTCAACCTTCAAACCGCAATTNCCAGTTGTCACGTAGTAACCACCAGTAACTAACCTGTACCTCTGTTGCCAGTTGTCACGTAGTAACCACCAGTAGCTAACCTGTAGGTACCGCTGTTGCCAGTTGCCACGTAGTAACCACCAATAACTAACCTGTACCTCTGTTGCCAGTTGCCACGTAGAGACATGAATTGTCTGAACTGTACCTCTGTTGCCAATTGTCACGTAGGGGAAACCAGTAACTAACCTGTGCCTCTGTTGCCAGTTGCCACGTAGTAACCACCAGTAACTAACCTGTACCTCTGTTGCCAGTTGTCACGTAGTAACCACCAGTAACTAACCTGTACCTCTGTTGCCAGTTGTCACGTAGTAACCACCAGTAGCTAACCTGTAGGTACCGCTGTTGCCAGTTGCCATGTAGTAACCACCAGTAACTAACCTGTAACGCTGTTGCCAGTTGCCACGTAGTAACCACCAGTAACTAACTTGTACCTCTGTTGCCAGTTGCCACGCAGAGACATGAATTGGCTAAACTGTACCTCTGTTGCCATGCAGTTGTTACGTAGGGGAAACCAGTAACCTGTACCGCTGTTGCCAGTTGTCACGTAGTAACCACCAGTAACTAACCTGTAACGCTGTTGCCAGTTGCCACGTAGTAACCACCAGTAACTAACTTGTACCTCTGTTGCCAGATTCCACGCAGAGACATGAATTGGCTAAACTGTACCTCTGTTGCCATGCAGTTGTTACGTAGGGGAAACCAGTAACCTGTGCCGCTGTTGCCAGTTGTCACGTAGTAACCACCAGTAACTAACCTGTACCTCTGTTGCCAGTTGCCACGTAGGGACATGAATTGTCTGAACTGTACCGCTGTTGCCAGTTGCCACGTAGTAACGACCAGTAACTAACCTGTACCTCTGTTGCCAGTTGCCACGCAGAGACATGAATTGGCTGAACTGTACCTCTGTTGCCAGTTGTCACGTAGGGGAAACCAGTAACTATACCTGTACATCTGTTGCCAGTTGCCACGTAGTAACGACCAGTAACTAACCTGTACCTCTGTTGCCAGTTGCCACGTAGTAACGACCAGTAACTAACCTGTACCTCTGTTACCAGAATGAAGAACGAGTCTGTGATCGAGCGAGAGATCCGTATCGCCAGGGAGCGCGAGGAGGCCTACAAGAGAGAAAAAGGCCTCCTCAGCAACTCCGTTGCTACGCCTAAAACCTGCACCAACCTCACCAGCGATGACACTAACAGCCCCACAAACGGCCTGACTGAACAAACGCTCCAGCGACAGACGTCTTCACCATCGCCAGTCACAAGTAAGACGTTCTAGAAGTCTTTGCAGATAAAATGAATTGATGACTAAAATCGAACAATAAAATATTATGTCATTACCAAATTTGGTCTATATTTTTACGCAGAGGTAAACCCGAAAAATTTCAAAGAAGGTCTGATGAATCCTAGCTTTGACCGCCACGTTTGATAAACTGAATGGACATCGAAAATAAAATGCGTAGAATATGCTTCTCGTCCTGCGCATGAATGCTTATGGTTATTTGTTCAATGGCATAGGCAGATTTTCCATTCATTTTTATTTTTGAATTTCCTTGCTTTGAAATTCTTCTTCTCGCCTCTATATTACTTGCCTTTGGCTCATATTCATCTATAGTTGATACATTGTGGATGATTGATCCGTCATTTGCCCCATTTTTGTTAATCATATTTCTTGTTTGACGGACTCGGGGATTTTTCTGCCAAACCTGTCAAGTTTTGGATTTTAATTATCCTTTTTTTATCCAATGGATTTAGCCATTGTACGTAAGCTATCACTCTGCGCACCGGCAAATGCTAGCCGAAATAATGAACGTTATTACTTTACTCTTATAAAAATGAAGGGTTCTTGTTGTCCGAATAGTGACCTACTTTCTAACTCATAGCACGATCTGAGAGTGGACGTAGCATCGATTTGCCTTTTTGCCTGGTCCAATTGGGTCAGATAACCCAAACGAAGCCAAAACGTGCATCTCGTCGTGGACAGTCTCATACTTTTATCCGAATATATATGTTCTATACATTGATATTGTTGTTCTCCAGATGGCAGTATCAGCAAGAGTTGCCAGCTGCAGCTAGCCACCAGCAGGATATATGTTCTATATATTAATATTCTTGTTCTCCAGATGGCAGTATCAGCAAGAGTTGCCAGCTGCAGCTGGCCACCAGCAGGATATATGGTCTATATATTGATATTCTTGTTCTCCAGATGGCAGTGTCAGCAAGAGTTGCCAGCTGCAGCTAGCCACCAGCAGGATATATGGTCCATATATTAATATTGTTGTTCTCCAGATGGCAATATCAGCAAGAGTTGCCAGCTGCAGCTAGCCACCAGCATGATATATGGTCTATATATTGATATTCTTGTTCTCCAGATGGCAATATCAGCAAGAGTTGCCAGCTGCAGCTGGCCACCAGCAGGATATATGTTCTATATATTGATATTCTTGTTCTCCAGATGGCAGTATCAGCAAGAGTTGCCAGCTGCAGCTAGCCACCAGCAGGATATATGGTCTATATATTGAATAATCTTGTTCTCCAGATGGCAATATCAGCAAGAGTTGCCAGCTGCAGCTGGCCACCAGCAGGATATATGTTCTATATATTGATATTCTTGTTCTCCAGATGGCAGTATCAGCAAGAGTTGCCAGCTGCAGCTAGCCACCAGCAGGATACAGATGGAGATCGCAGAGGACAGCCAGAGGGAACTGGAACTTCTCAACGCTGGCAAAGTCCAGACTCTCTCACAGGACACCGTTGATAACAAGGCAACTCTTTTATATTTTTTTAGTTATGCACAAATTTCGTTTTAAAAAGTGAAGACGTGAATAATCCTAATCATATTTGGTGCACGGAAATACATCCTGCCTTCAATTCAATTTTTTTTGTGAGCTAAACTCTGTAACTCATTTAAAATGTGATAAACTCTGCAACTCATTTAAAAATTTTTTATTTAGTTTGATAATTCAGTTGTATCTATATACTTTATAGTTCTGCAAAATACTTGAAATAATGAAATAAACGGAATTGAAACTATATACAATATATCATACCCTCATAATTAATTTTTTAGGTTTGAGAGTTAATTCCTTAAATTTTAGAACTTCAATTGGAAATATACTTTGTCATAATAGGAATAATTATAGGGAACTTCCAGTCCTAATAATTTTCTTGTACTTAGCTTGGTGTGAGGGAGTAATAAAAATTCAATTTTTTTAATTTTAACTGAAATCAGCAAAAATACAATTTATTTCCTGAAACATTCATTGCCACAAGAATATAGATCCCCGAACCTGTGCCTGGTTTTATTTGAAACCGAGTTTACTTCGTAAAAACGGTATATCACCTATATAACCACCGACCATATGTGTAAACACCGGATTTAACTCATATAACCCCCTGATTATTTATATAAACACCGTATATCACCCATATAACAACCGATCATTCGTATAAACACCGTATATCACCTGTATAACACTATATGTCACCGGTAGAGTCACCGATCATTTGTGTCTGTCCAGCAGGTCGCGCGATTATCGGACTTGGCTGATCTCTCATCTGCGCAAGACACGCACACCAAATCTCTGGTAACATCAACTTCACGATCCTCCTCTGCCCACCACTCGGTTGCCAACAAACTTTCAATATGACAATTTTGATGTCCAGAAGCCAGTGTTTTTACGTCAACACAGCAGCGACTCAATAAATTTTTCTTTCATGTAAAATGATTATTCGTGTCAACAAAAAGCCAAATAACGGTTACCAACAAGACAATTTTGGTGTCCAGAAGCCAGTGTTGTTGCGTCAACACAGCAACGACTCGACGGACGGCAGCCTGATGTCGTCGGAGCAGAGAAGCGAAGTGAGAAGTATGACGTCTTCCCCTCAGCCTCCCCAGGGCTACAAGAAATTCATCGGCGCCGAAGAAAAAATTCAAGAAGAACTTCGCGAGATGCAGCAGCGCGAGGAGGAACTCAAGTGAGACGGCCATTTTGGTGACTTTATTCAGGGTTTGATAAAATTTTCAAGAAAATATCGCTGTGGATCTCGATAATAAATAAATATATTATACAAAATAATGCTTACCGTTCTTTTGACTAGCACTTGCCTAGACCCAATAGGGGAAGATTTGAATCAAACTGCTTTCCCAGAAGGCACCTTATGGGGAAATGAGGTAGACTAAACGTTTTAGCGCATATTCTCATTGATGGAAAAAAGGTGCTATTGTGCTCGTCATGTCCGTCTGTCTGTCTGTCCGTGACTTCACGTTTTCGTCGACGAGAAAATGCGCTCTTTGTCACTCACTGCAGTGAGTACTGAGTTATATTTTTTTAAACATCACTTGCCTGGCGTGCAAATGGGTCAGAAATCACAAATGTCTGAATACAATGCCCACTGTTGAAATATATTAAAAATCTTAAAAAATTCCCCTTTCCCAGGTGGTTGCGGTGCCACTGTAAATATTTTGAAAATTTAAAAAAATTCCCCTTTCCCAGGCGGTTGCGGAGCAGGAACCTGATGGCGCACTCTCACCCCAACCTGCTGGAGATGGGGCTCAGTGAGATCCCCTTCGAGGACGACCAGAGCAGCGTCGCTGGGGAGACCGACCCCGGCGCTGACGAGGAGACAACCCTCAGCGGGGCGGCCTCCAACCCGAACCTTGACGAGGGTAACATCGTCGCCAAGAAGGTGAGTGATGAGGGTAACATCGTCAAGAAAGTGAGTGACGAGGGTAACATCGTCGCCCAGAAGGTGAGTGACGAGGGTAACATCGTCAAGAAAGTGAGTGACGAGGGTAACATCGTCACCAAGAAGGTGAGTGACGAGGGTAACATCGTCACCAAGATGGTGAGTGACGAGGGTAACATCGTCGCACAGAAGGTGAGTGACGAGGGTAACATCGTCAAGAAGGTGAGTGACGAGGGTAACATCGTCTTTCAAGCCACTCCGGTGACTCAAAAAGCTGGGCAATTTTATCTTGTCTCCTAACGTTAGCTGTGGCCTTTAGACACGAATAGCATGAAATTGTCGGTTAATATATCTTGTGACGAAAACTTGAATTTGGCCACGTGTCTCTCCGACGATTTTACTTAAGCCACGTACAGTTCTAGAATTTTTTTCTTACACACGACCAAAGTTCTTCAAGTTCTGCTAAGATAAATCAATATATTCAAATTTAAGCTACTTGAATGCAGAGTTTAAAATTTGGACTGATGTGACAAACTCATTACACAACTTGCAAACAATTTTTCAAGGTTTGATTTCTGATTTCACTTCACCTTCACGCGTTGATGTAAAAATAAAAAATGCATTTCCTGCTGATTGATAAATCGATTAATGATATTGATCAATTTAATTAAAATAGTTGATAAACATTAATATAAGTAAGGAAATTAATATAATATTGTGTAACAGGTGAGCCGACGACGCAGTGCCCTCATCGCCGAGTGGGAGAACAGGATCCAGTCCACGGCCGCTGTCGATGCCTGAGTTAGTGTCCTGAAATTAGAATATTAATCATTTTATTGAAATTTCATTTTAAATTTTATATGTGTTCATATTGGACTAATATAATTCTGAAATAATAATTGTATCGAATGATTTTGTTTTTGATAACAGTTGTCTGAAATTTAAAATAATCTTTTGATTTTGACCGCTATCGCTCCGTTATGAATTCAATAAGCGTGTAGCGTATTTTAAAAACGATGTTCTGCTGTCCAAAGTGAAGTACATTTCTTCTCCTTCACAAATTCTTCTATGGAACTTTCGTTTTCAACTCTCTTCCTTTATACGTTAAAAAAATATGTACGGCCAAATTAAATATGCCTCACATTTTGGAGTGAAATATTTTGGAGCGAAATATGATGACACCAACAAATTAATAATATTAATTCAACACAAAAATGATGACACCAAATTAATAAATCTTGCCGTGTTTTGCAGGATTGCATAGGATTTCCAAAGCGTTCCATCGTACGAGAAGGAACGTACACTGCAGTTCTGCACGGAGTTAAATGCTGCGGGACAAGAAGGATGTTATTCCTGAATTCTGATCTAATTATTTCGATGTGTTGATGTGTTGCATCAACATCGGATAATTCACGGTTGTTTAATTAATGATTTTGAATTATGTGCATAGTAGAGTGCCTTATATGGTTTTAATTTCCCTAGTTAAGGACTTATGATACCAGTTTTCATGCAATCAATATGTCAGACACAAGATTAGACTGCAGTACATATAGAGTTATAACAATTGCAATTTGTGCTTTATGAATCCATCGTAACTTGGATCAAGAATTTATTTAACTCTATAAAAAATTCCTAACAGAATCAAGTTTACCGCCTCCTCAACTTTGGATGATATGTTTGCTTTACGACTGAATTTATTCGAACAATGCAATCTCCAAGCGCATTAGTGTGCACAGCAATTGGCCATGGAAAATTTAATGTATGAATTGTGAATGGACAATGAATGCTTGATCCAAGTCATCCTCCATGAATCAACACGATAAGTCAAACCCTGAGGGCCGTAATATCAATAATTGGACGTTTGTAACTCCGTATGCTAATTGTTGATGGTTTTAAAGCTAAATCTTTTAATCACAAATGCGAAATTGGCCGCTACGTGGACATAACCGAGCTTCGCTAGCACGGCCTCAGTCTCGTTACTTCAAAGTAGAAATAATTTGATGTCTGT
The DNA here is from genome assembly GCF_000764305.2 of Hyalella azteca. Taxonomy (NCBI): domain Eukaryota; kingdom Metazoa; phylum Arthropoda; class Malacostraca; order Amphipoda; family Hyalellidae; genus Hyalella; species Hyalella azteca. The sequence goes on along the minus strand of NW_025943212.1, from coordinate 14,839 downwards.
TGCATTTCTTCAACATTTCCCTATTTCATTAGGATTTTATATGAAGTATTTATGTCATATAATTAGTTAGTGACAATTAGCTAGATATATGTACATATTGTAGACTATCCTTCTCATATACAATATTCTATAACCTCTTCAACGTCTTTTATGGTAGACACCCATATTATTTTATTGCAAGCTTAATAATTCATTAATTAGTTATTTTCATATGTAAATGCCAGATAAAACTTAGTTATGCGTCATGCACGTTATTGCATTTCAAGATCGTGCAATACTAAAGATCAGGTTTTGGTTAAACTAAATTAAAATTAGTTAACTTAAATTAGTAATATTGTTATTTGGTTTACTGTACTATTGAACTAAGCTTGTCTTCAGAAGCATAAAACATTTATTGTAAGTTAACAGTGATTCATTTGGCTGAACATTTTTAGCTACTTTTACACCTCGGCTGGTCAGATCGAAGTATCGTCGATATTTCTAATGCTAATGAAATTTCTAATATGAAATTTAAGTAACTTAGTAATTATTCGGACTATTAGGCCTAGAATCCACAGCTATTAGTTATATTTACTGTGTTAAAGTAAATACGATTGTGCTCTATATGCAGCGTTCATGGGATGCCCAGAGAATATTTCAAATGAATAACATCCATTTGAAATGTCGAAAAGGTCAATAGTTTGTGAACATTTTATCAGTGAATTTACATCAGTTGCATATTTTGTCTGAAATATTTTTATGTTCCTATAGGTTTCATCAATATCCTGTGAAAAATTTAGTTCTGATTCACCAAAATCGAAACTTTTTTAACCGAGATGTGGCAATTAGTATATGTGAGTGAAATTGGTAGAATTTAATTGTAGATTGCCTTGAATTTTGTTGGAGTGTTTTGAAGTGTACTGTTCGTTGGTGGTTACTAACGTTTTTCGTGCTTAAGAATAAGTGTTGAGTACGACACATTACTAGAGTCAATGCTTTATATACATTTTGCTTCCTTGTATTCTATTATGTGACGTTTGTCCTGTATTATGCTTCAAATAAAGCTTTACATGAAACTACTAGAATTTTACGAACTCCAATCTTCTGTAGCACATTTGAATTATCCCGAAATTCACGCAATAGTCGTCAATATAAGTGTACCTAATGCAATACAACTTAACACACCTTAAGAAAACGGTACAAAATATTAAACTACAATCGTTCATATTGAATTAACTGGATTTATCTTGAGTAACAAGGAAGAAATGAGATAATAATTTCAAGCTTCAGTTATCGACATCTGTGTGGTGACCTCATTGAAGCATACAAGAATACTCATGGGCTTATACAAGGTCCCTGAAGGATTACTAGAATTTGAACCAACACCAGGGGCCACGGCTATAAACTAAAAAAAACTGCACTGAAATTTCTCCACGATACAACATTTCTTCTCGCTTCGAATCACCGACATGTGGAACAGCCTCCCCGATGACATCGTTGGCGCTCCATGAATAAACGAGTTCAAGAACAGACTAGATAAAGCTATGGAAAAGTATATGTTCATACTTGAAAAGCTTAGCACCAGATCGAACCCTGTGAAAGTCTAGTAGCTATTTCAAATAATCATCAGGTTGGAAAAGATCCGGTCGAAAGACCTGTTTTTAGATCTCCTGTGGATAAGTCACGAAAAGTACAAGAATCTGAGGCAGGCCGCATCAGATCAGGCCTATTCTTCAGCGCCGATATCACTATATTACGATACGATACAAGAGATAAAAAATCAGTTTAAAAAAATATTATGGCTCCCGAAGCTCCTTATGCATAGCCTCAGCCGGCAGCCTAGGCCAGTTTGACAACGACATTATGCAAGGAATTTTCATCTCCTCCATAATAGGGTAAAGAGATATCAAGTTAAAGTCAATAAAATTTATTAGAAGATCAATTTTTGAGGTTCAGTTCTTCCATGGTTTTTAATGACCGAGCACTAAAAGTTGTCTGAGATTGGGACCGTGGCAACTGGAGACCGAAATTCAGGTTCTTCATCCAAAATAATTCATAAGATGCGATAATTTGAACTGAATGATTAACAATTCACGGGTCGGCAGCCGGTGTCTCAGGACCGGGCGTAGTTTATACTGTTGAAGAAATGAAGAATGCCCTGGCATACGGAGAGCTGGTGTTCACAGTCTCAATAAGTGCAACAATAAAGGGCTGTATAATTCGGAATAAATACTTATATGAAAATAATTGCACACACCTAAACCTATTCGGAGTTTGGTGCAACTGAGGTCACAACTGATATGCTATAACGCAAGGAATAAAACCCAACAAAATAAGGGTAAAGTAGGAGGAAGGTTTACAGGACAGTAGGAGGAAGGTTCACAAGAAAGGACAGACAGGACAGTAGGAGGAAGGTTCACAAGAAAGGACAGGCAGGACAGTAGAAGGAAGGTTCACAAGAAAGGAAAGACAGGAAAGTAGAAGGAAGGTTCACAAGAAAGGAAAGACAGGAAAGTAGAAGGAAGGTTCACAAGAAAGGACAGACAGGACAGTAGAAGGAAGGTTCACAAGAAAGGAAAGACAGGAAAGTAGAAGGAAGGTTCACAAGAAAGGAAAGACAGGACAGTAGAAGGAAGGTTCACAAGAAAGGAAAGACAGGACAGTAGGAGGAAGGTTCACAAGAAAGGACAGGCAGGACAGTAGGAGGAAGGTTCACAAGAAAGGAGAGCAGGAGGAAGGTTCGCAAGAAAGGAGAGCAGGAGGAAGGTTCGCAAGAAAAGACAGGCAGGACAGTAGGAGGAAGGTTCACAAGAAAGAACAGACAGGAAAGTAGGAGACGAAATGTTCAGGAAAAAGTTGGAGGAGGAATGAAACCCTAAACCTCCAACTTCCTTTATTATACAGTGAGCAAACGACCTAATTTCATTTAGTTTCTCCTTAAATGCCCCGAAAGTAAACGAAGCAGAGCCGTAGGGATAATTTCTAACAATTAATATCTGCCAAGAGAAGAATGAAATTTCTATATTTCATCAACTGAAATAGAACAAGAATTCACATGGAAAACGGAACCTCTGATCCTGAAGCTGAGTCATGAGCGAAACACACACTTTCCAGAAATAAACGCCTTTGAATTAAAATTTGAATAACTAAATTCCTGTTTTTATATTATGAAACAAAATTCTGCAATTCTCTATTTTCCATGGAGTACTCCTGAATATAAATTGTTACATCGAAAAAGTTGTTCTCGTTTCCTCGATCTTACTGATTAAATTGAAGGAAAAGCCGTTCATGATCTAAACCAGATATATATAAAATTTTACTTTAAGAATACACTTTTTTTCCTCACACTTACACTCAGACGAATTTCGTGGTACGGATTGCGTATAAATAGCCGAAACTAGGCAATTCATTATTCGTAATTCGTGGAAGCTGTTTTCCATCTAACCAGATTTTCATTAATTAGATTTCCAATGTAAGCGCTACGTAAATTATTTTCGAGGCTCCAGCCTGACCAACCCGGCCACTGTGCAGAGAGTGGATGAATATTGCAAGATCTTTGGCGACGCTTCAGTAGCAAAATTTATGCCTTCAGAAGATCTTGCCGACCACTGCACTCCAACCGAACTTTTACCGAGCAGGAATCGGAATGCGAGTTGGCATTTCTAATACATTATTGATGACTTAGTCACTCATTTTAAATTATGATATTGAGTAAATGAAGAAGAAAAAAGAAAAGAATGGCTCGCACTGAATTAACTGCTCAAAGTAGTTAACTAATGAGCAGGATTCTGAAAACCAAAGTAACAGACTTAGCACGATGCAGCAATCGTACCTACTTAACCTGATATACATATTCCAAGCAAAATAATCAAGCACGATTCATGAATATCACAAACAAATAATTTTGAATAGAATATAACAAAAAAAAAAAATATTTTGAGTATCACATGAAAAATAATTTTGAATATCACAGCGTGCGACTCGATGAACTTCTGGAGAGCGACTAGCCATGGCGGTCCGTGTGAAAAAACTTCTTCTCTAAATGCAGTTGTTAGTAAATCGTAAGGTAAAAATTAATGAAATTACGTGTGAATCTGACGACACGAAATACAAGATAGAATTGTTTGAATGATCACAAAAAATGTCTAGAAAAATTGCGGTGAAAAATAACGAAATACGGAGGGCGGATACAACAATATTATTTCAGAGCAGTCGGGGCACTCAAATAGATTATTATAAAATATGGGGAGTTATCAGAGCAATAAATAATACGATTAAAAATCAAGATGGAAAATGTTTTGAACTCTCCTGGCAGATGGCAGGTTGAGGCCATTGAGGGCCACGTTCCATCACCCTTATCAGTGTTTATTATCATCATTGCCCTCCTATAAGTGTAATTTTTGATCTCTTATCACTGTCATTATTGCTCTCTTATCAGATCATCATTGCTCTCTTATCAGAATCATCATTGCTGATCATTTTACATGATGATCATTTCATTATCATTTTATTATCATTTTATTATCATTTTATTATCACTTTATCATCTTTTTATTATCATTTATTTTCATTTTATTATCATTTATTATCATTTTATTGTCATTTTATTATCATTTTATTATCACATTATTATATTTTTATTATCATTTAGTATCGTTTTATTATCATTTTATTATCATTTTATAATCATTTTATTTCGCGATTATCGGACTTGGCTGATCTCTCATCTGCGCAAGACACGCACACCAAATCTCTGGTAACATCAACTTCACGATCCTCCTCTGCCCACCACAGTCCCACTGTGTCCCCTCACTCTACCTTGAGCAACTCCAGCCGCTCATCCAACGGCCTCTCCAACGGCCATTTGAACGGTCATTCCAACGGCCTCACTAACAGCCGGTACAACGGACTTTCGAACGGTCATTCAAACGGGTTATCCAACGGTTTCAATGGTTCAGCACGTCTCACGAAGAGCCTCTCCACCACAAACCTAGCGTCACAGAACTCTGGAGCTGCTGGCCTCCGACCCAAAGGTCTCATGGAGAAGTTCATTGCATCCCGTGGCAAGATGACTCCGTCTGCCTTTACTTCCTCTTCCTCTACAAACGACCATCCCAGCAGAGTTATCATCACCAGACCCATGAGGGTTCAGCCCAAGGTGAGCCTGCAGACCATGCCATAATTATTGCATTAGTTTTGGATTAGTTGAAAGGTGGAAAGTTCAATTTCTTCCATATGTAGAATGTAGACCTGCTGAGATAGGATAATTTGGTTGAATACACTGACCGAAATCCCGTATATATTAATCTCAAAAATAAGGCCATTTTTGAGATTAAGAAGTTCAATTGTATGAGATCACACTGAAAATTTTCCTGTACTAATATTCTCGTCTCAGAAATGAAGTATAAAATTTTTCTATCGTGTAAAATTATGGTTCGTGTAAACATAAAGCCAAATTTCGGTTGCCAACAAACTTTCAATATGACAATTTTGATGTCCAGAAGCCAGTGTTTTTACGTCAACACAGCAGCGACTCAATAAATTTTTCTTTCATTTAAAATGCTGATTCGTGAAAACAAAAAGCCTTTTTCGGTAGCCAACAAACTTTCAACAAGACAATTTTTGTGTCCAGAAGCCAGTGTTGTTGCGTCAACACAGCAGCGACTCGACGGACGGCAGCCTGATGTCGTCGGAGCAGAGAAGCGAAGTGAGAAGCATGACGTCTTCCCCTCAGCCTCCCCAGGGCTACAAGAAATTTATCGGCGCTGAGGAAAAAATTCAAGAAGAACTTCGCGAGATGCAGCAGCGCGAGGAGGAACTCAAGTGAGACGGTTATTTGGTGACTTTATTCAGGTTTTGATAAAATTTTCAAGAAAATATCGCTGTGGGTCTCGATAATAAATAAATATATTATACAAAATAATGCTTACCGTTCATGTGTTGAGCTTCTCGAGCCACGCACTGTATTTTTATTATTGTGTGTGACATTTATAACAAAAAATATGTTGTGCGAGATAGCTTAAAAAATAAAAACATTTTTAATGACTCACGTTCAAATATTTCATGGTGAAATTTAAGTCATGAGCTTCTCAAGCCACGCACTGTATTTTTATTATTGTGTGTGACATTTATAACAAAAAAACATGTTGTGCAAGATTGCTTAAAAAATAAAAACATTTTTATTGATTCACGTTCAAATATTTCATGGTGGAATTTAAGTCATGAGCTTCTCAAGCCACGCACTGTATTTTTATTATTGTGTGTGACATTTATAACAAAAAACATGTTGCGCGAGATTGCTCAAAAAAAAAACATTTATAATGACTCACGTTCAAATATTTCATGGTAGAATTTTTGCAGTTTGGGTAAGCTTTTGCGAAGTTGGTATCAGTGCTGCATTGGTTCTTCAACGAAATCGTCTCGAAAGCCACATAGTCAAATGTGTTGTCAGGTTTCAGCTGTTGAGGAAAGAAGATTATGGAAATAACTATCAGAATAGAAAAAAATAAGCAGCAGATACGTTTATTTTTTGTGTGGGGACTACTTTTTCCTTCAAAAATTTACAATAAGATAGTATTTTAAGAAAAATAAGCAAGGAATAAACATTTCGAGAGATGAATTTTTATGGACTTTGAATTGCGGGTTCCTAGATCAGGAGATTTTAAAACATTTTTATTCTTTATGCAAAGAACAAAACTTGTCTTGTCAAGAGTCTACAAAATAAACTACATCTATAAAATCTCATTGCAGTTCACTAATAATGCTTAAGAAAACGCTACGCATATATCAATTCAGCGATCAAAAAGTAAGATTGAACTCACTGCAAAAATGCAGATTGGCTTCTAAATTAGCGCATAGGCGAAATTGTTCATGTCTATACAAATGCTAAATTAATTGCCCGATGTGCTCAGTGCGCCAGTACACTGTTAGAAAAAACGGTGAAAAAACGGTCCACACTGTTAGAAAAAACGGTGAAAAAACGGTCCTACTGGCGTTCTAGTGGCCGGTCGCCCCGTATAAATGAATGAAAATAAGCTGTTTCGCCGTTTTTATCAGATGTTTTACGGATTTCTAGTGTAAAATTAGAATGAGAACTGCGACACGGTGTTTCTTTTCGCGTGCCGAACGGCCACTGAAACACCGGTAATACCGGTAACGGTAATTTTTCTAACAGTGTACGCTGAAATACTCACGAGCTTGGCTGGTTGCAACATGCACTTGGAATAATTGAAGTGTATGGGATCACATGTTGCGGCATCGTACCCAGTCAAACTTTCGTAGTTATTGCATTTTCCATCTGTTGAAGGAGAAATTTAGTCGATGGGTTATGTATTACTACCATCTACACTTTTTTTTCTACAGTCTACACAATGATGAAAAAGTGAAAAATCACAGGATCTTCCAAGGCAAAACTGACGAGTACAAATGATCAACAAGCTTAAAATTGAGGATAAGAAACTTGAGCTCAGTTGATTCCAATCGATTTTTAATTTGAAGCTGCCAATCGTCAATAAAAATATTGGTTATTGATCTTAGACCCACAATTGTTCAATTTAAGCTTGAAATTATGTTAAAATCAATATGAATAAATCGATGCAATATAACTTATGTTGGAAAGTTACAGCAATACAAATCGTTTCGGACATTAAAATTTCATGTTGAGAAAACGGAATTTAAATCTGTTCATTTCAGTTTGCAGCAAGCGTCTATCTAATAGTACATAGTTTTTGAATGATCATCTGTCGATGTAATCTGGGAACGAGTTTTTAATCGTATAGGTTCGAGGGAAATGCTTAATTTGATAAGAAAATTAGCACGATGAAAATATTAAGTCTTTATAGTATACGTTAACAAAAAATGGATAAATAAAAAATATGTAAATTTCGATATGTCGTCAACCAACTCCCACACTGCCGAGAATGCTAGCTGCCTCACAAATTAAATAAAAATATTGGTTAATGATCTTTGACCCACAATTGTTCAATTTAAGCTTGGAATTGTGTTAAAATCAATATGAATAAATTGATGCAATATATAACTTATGTTGCACTCACTTGAAGCAAGAAAGTTGCTCGCGTACGTTTTGTCCTGCCGAGCGCATTTATTAGCATCGTCGGAATACAAGATTTTCTGCCGTGCCAGGAACAAAGCCCCTCTACAAAGGGATGCACCTCTGTAAAAAATTACAAGTAATCATTTCAGTGTATAAAATTAGCAAGTGACTTCATCTTTGAAATGCGTAAAACGTTTGAAAATTTTCGTAAAAAATACACACGCTATTATATTTCAAAACAAGGACCCTGAACTCACTGGATGTCTTCACATCCGAATTTTCTCGTTAGACCATCAGACAGTAACGTATAAACGTTGCCATAATCTAGGTTCAGACACTCTGGTATGACGAAGTAATAATGTAAACAAAATAATGTTCGAGCTAGAACAAAGTTACAAAAATCATAATCCGTTACTCTAAATATTTGTCATTCTTCAGTCAAATCGTTGATTTCAATCAAATAGCACGACATATATGAATAATTAAAAATAATTAACAATTGCATTCGCAAATCTTGTCAATAACACATCTTTGATTGACATGCAAGCGAAGTACTTACGCCGCGGACGAGGCAACGGTTGCGGCGGCGATCAGAAACATCAGAGCTCGCTTCATTTTTTCTCTGTGGTCGTGGCAGCGGTGCGATGGCAGGTCGGAGCAGCGGTGCGATGGCAGGTCGTGGCAGCGGTGCGATGGCAGGTCGTGGCAGCGGTGCGATGGCAGGTCGGAGCAGCGGTGCGATGGCAGGTCGTGGCAGCGGTGCGATGGCAGGTCGTGCGTAGGCAGGCAAATACGGCTTGATCCTGATGCACTGTGGGTATGTGGTGGCCATGTTATAGACATTGGATTTGTTGGGACAGGTGTTGAGAAATTCATTCAGATGCTGTTATTAATGATACAGTGTACACACATGCGAGCTGAATAATCAATTTTGTTGCCTCTAAATATACGAAGTTTAATTCTAAACAACTGAATGCTGTCTTTTCATAAGATTTTGGTAATTTGTGTTTCACCATGGGACTGTTTTTTCGGGGATTTATTTCTTTGGGCAAAATATACATTATAACTACTTTTTTCGATGATAAAAGTTCAATGCTACTGCAAAATCGGTATTCGGTAAATGATAGTATATATAACAATACTTATTATCTTAAAAGACATTTCACAATTGATTATGAATATTGTCAATGTTAATTATTTTCTTTTTTTTTGTATCTCTATTTCACTCAGATGGTATTTTTCTCGATGCTTACTCTCCTTTTGCTAATACGACAAGTTGAACATTATCATATAGAGCAACATGGGGCAGCGCCCCCCTCTTTTTTAAACTAAATTTTTGATGAAGTTAATTGATACGAGGTGGTTCTTTGTTTTGTTTAAAGGTACAACTAATGAGGAATGTATGATGTGAAATAGACGCCTAGAGAGTTATTTAATTTTTAATGAAACACTATTTTGTAAAAAGTGTCAAAATGGGCCCATTGCCCCAGGGATGGGGCAATGGCTTGGCTAGGGGGCTAGGCGCCCACCCTTGGTCCCTTTACCACAATTGCATATTTTTCGTTTAAAAATGATAAAACAACAGTTTAAAGTTAAAATTAAGAAAAATGTAATTAGTCAATAACTCGATAAGTGGTCATAAATACGCATAACTAGAAACTAAACCTGCTGCCTTGAGGCGGCAAATTAAAAAATCATGCAATATGAAGTGTAATTTGTAATTCAAAATGTTAGTCATAGTTTTTAAAGGCTCATTGAGACAAATCTAATGATGTATAACACAAGACTTCACCATGGGCGCTTTGCCCCGTGGGGCCCGCTGCCCCACTAAGTATCATTTCAATTTATATCGTGTCAACATTTTAGTTTGAAAGCTAATAGTCTAAAGTTGAACTCAAAATTATCCCTATAAATATTACTTTCAAAATATAATTCACAGTAATTTCAAAAACTTCATTTGCAGTAAACGAAAATTGTTTTATTTAACAGTAAAAAAAACTTTTATCTGGGCCAAAACAGTTATTCGCGCGAGTAACTTACCAAAGCGAAAAACTCTTAGCAAAACGTAAATCCGTACACTTCATCCCAGTGAAACTGTCGACCGGCGGTAGAGCGCACTGACCAATAGCTGCCATACTTAGCGGGAAACCCGTTATGGGCCCGTGACCCGCAGTTGCCCCATGTTACCCTATCAGTTGAGCCGTTTCTAAAATAGAATAAGTATTCATAACTTTTTAAACAAAACTCGAAAGTTTTCCCAAACCTAGATATATACAAACTTTAAAGCGGCAAAAAGCCAGTTATGATTTCAAGAGTATATGTTCAGCCGTTTAAAAACAAATTAGTATTCAGAATTTCTTAAAATTCAACTCGAAAGTTCTCCCAAACCTAGAAATTTATTCACCTTAAAGCGGCAAAAAGTCCGTTACCATTTCACGAGTATCAGTTCAGCCGTTTCTGAAATAGAATTAGTATTCATATCCTTTTTAAATTCTTCTCGTAATTTCTTTCAAACCTGGAAATTTATCTACTTTAAAGCCGCAAAATGCATGCTATAATTTCACGAGTATCCGTTCATCCATTTCTAAAATAGAATTAGTATTCATAACTTTTTAAATTCAACTCGAAAGTTCATCCAAACCTAGAAATTTACTCACTTCAAAGAGGCAAAAAGTCTTATATAATTTTACGAGTATCAGTTGATCCATTTCTAAAATAGAATTAGTATTCATAATTATTAAAATTCAACTCGAAATTTCTCCCAAACATAGAAATTTACGCACTTCAAAGAAGCGAGAAGTCTGTTATAGTTTCAAGAGTATCCGTTCAGCCGTTTCTGAAATAGGATTAGTATTCATAACTTTTCAAATTCAACTCGAAAGTTCCCCAAAATCTAGAAATTTACTCACTTTAAAGCGGCAAAAAGCCTGCTATAATTTCACGAGTACCAGTCCAGCCGTTTCCAAATAGAATTGGTATTAACAACTTTTCAAAAATAACTCGAAAGTTCACCCAAACCTGAAAATTTTCTAACATTAAAGCGTCAAAAAGTCTGTTATAATTTCACGAGTAGGCTAATGGTGATTTTATTGTAATAAAATAGTTTTCTCCAAAGTTCTTTACAAAACAAACTTGACCTGAAACCAGCCACCACCTTGTAATGTTAATTTTAACAAACGTCATTGCGAAACAAAGTGTCTCTCCTTAATGATAGCTCTTCAAATGATCTTATCAAATCCCGACATCGTTAATTAAAGTCATTATTACCTTATTAAGTCAACAAATGACATCTGTCATTTGTTGGCTTTCTACACTTGTACCAACACGCCTGAGGCTCGTCAAATGAAAAATCGCTCTACCAAAACCAAGCTGAGCACATAGGTCCTTTTGCTACATTCATATGAGCAATTCTACAAATTCTACAATGTAAAACATAAAAATCCTAAAATTAATTGTACGTCGTATTTTCGCCCCCGACGACGCTTCGGCTGAGCCATCCATCATAATTATAATGTACTTAGAGGCATATTTTCTCTGGTTCTAACGAAACAATTCAATTGAAACCAGCTATATACCATATTGTGATGTTTTTTTAAGGCAGACATCATTGCGAAAAAAGGCATCCATTCTTAATGATCACTAGTCAAATGTTCTAATCAAATGCCAACATCATTAACATCATTTATCAGACCTCAAGATTGATCGAGTGCTAACATTTTGTTAGCTTTCTACACCTGGACCAACACGCCTGAAGATCGTAAAATGACCGTCGCTCCGCAGAGACGCAGCTCAGCACTTGTCTTTTAGTTCCACTCTTATCATTTTTATTTATCATTTATTATCATTTTTTTATAATTTTATTATCATTTTATTATCATTTTACTATCATTTTATTATCATTTTATTATTATTATTGTGTTATCATTTTAGTTTCAGTTTAATATCAGTTTATTATCATTTCATTGTCATTTTATTATCATTTTATTATCAATTTATTATCATTTTATCATCATTTTGTCATCATTTTAATATAATTTTATAATCATTTTATTATCATCTTATTATCATTATAATATCACTATCATTTTATTATCATTTTATAATCATTTTATTGTCCTCTCATTATAATTTTATTATAATTTTATTATCATTCTATTATAATTTTATTATCATTTTTTTACTATATTATTATCAGTTTATTATCATTTTATTACCATTTTATTACCATTTTATAAATTGATAATAAAATGTTAAAAAATTTTAATAAAATTATAATAAAATTATCCAAGGATCCTGACTGACTGACTCATAGAGACGAATGGTCCCACGTAAGAGGGACATATTACCACGGCTTTACATCGACTTAATATCTAGTCGATTTGATAAACAAATGTGTTCTTGTAGTTGTTCTTGTAGTTGTTCTTGTAGTTGTTCTTGTAGTTGTTCTTGTAGTTGTTCTTCTAGTTGTTCTTGTAGTTGTTCTTGTAGTTGTTATTGTAGTTGTTCTTGTAGTTGTTCTTGTAGTTGTTCTTGTGTTGTTGTGTGTGTTCTTGTAGTTGTTCAAATGTGTTCTTGTAGTTGTTCTTGTGTTGTGTGTGTTCTTGTAGTTGTTCTACCGCCTGCCACATGTGCTTTACACGTCGACCTGCCCGCCTTGCTGCTATTAGTCTACGGACTATCTACGTAATGTATAATAATAAATCAAATATCAATATAAGCGTCACACTTCTCAGAACAATGTTGCTTGTTTTCATATTTTAACTGACAGTGGTGAGAGTTATTTTCAAAACTTGTTGGAGTTTTTAACTTATCAACTATCAGCCTATCAACAAAATTTCATCAATTTTTCAATCTATCAGAAAATAAATTATTAGTTCGAATAATTTATATCTGGGCATCTTATACGCATCATCGCACATGAAATATATTGTTAACAGCTTTTCCAAGAAGAATTGTTCATTGATTGGTCAGCCTATTAGTGGTTTCAATTAGTTAACTCGTAATTAACGTTGTTTCCAAGTCATTTGACAGGTTGGGCAGATGTTGGGTTGGATTGGGACAGGTTGGGCACCTAAATTCAGCCAGCAGAGGCGCTCTAAGGCCTAAGCTTTAATGATATCGATACCTAATTAAATAATTGCTGCTCTGAACGATTGCCTAATATCTGTTCAATCCTGCTAAGCGAGGAATGTCGAGAATTTCATGACATCCAATGAACACCAAAGTTGATTATCTTTACTTTTTGTACTTTTTACTGAGGTTGAAACTCGTGTGTTCAGATCAAAGGAGAATATTACTATAATTCATAGAAATAGTTGGGTCATAAATTCCAAACAATCACATTTTCTGCAAGTAACTTTGATGTGCACTTTTTGCAGCAATGCTGGGTCCGGATGACCCACATGAGGGCTGGAAGTACATCGCTATTTGGACAAGTTTGTCTCATTTCTCTAAGTGATCCGTTGCTGGGAGGCTGGAGTCATACTTTCAAAATTCGCTATGTGAACGTAAGTACTTACGCTCTATTTTCTTGTCTATGATTGGTGGATTTTGCTTGAAAGGCCGTCAATGATTGGCTGATGAACTAACGATCTCTTAACTTTTTTGAAAGTATAGGCCCCGGAGTGCAACACGTTTCATGAACCAAGGCTGCCAGACTGGGCAGCGGCTGGATTGTAACAGGGCGGTTTTTCACTGAAGAAAAATCTTATTTTGCTTTTTTTTAGTTTAAACTTTTTGTGGATTGCAACTGTGTTATTATTTGCTAAAGTTTAGGTGAAATTAAAACATTTAGAAAAGTTCTAATTCAATTATTTGTAATGTTCATAATGATGTATTTTCAGCTGAAAAATTTTATTCGCTTATGTGACTTTCTCAGTGGGTTAGACATATCTGGTATCATATCAAATTTCATATCACGAAATGAATCATAAATGTTTGCTACCCATTATTTTACGAATATTAAAATCGATTAATTTAACATGAATTTTTTACAATCCTTCAATTGAACGTAATAAAACTGATCAAATTTCCGCATTAGTATAGTATAGTATAGTATAGTATAGTATAGTATAGTATAGGTAGTATAGTATAGTATAGGTAGTATAGTATAGTATAGGTAGTATAGTATAGTATAGTATAGTATAGTATCTTCGGCAGTAAAATTTAATAAGCTAGAACATTTCCACATTAGAAAATAAATACAATGGCGGCTATAAGGTACAGACTAGTCGAAATTCAAGTTTTATTGATATAACTACATTTATATCGAATAATTCATAAATATTTTAACTACAGACTTGTTGAAGAGTAAGTTTTGATGAAATAACCATATTAATAATAAATAATGCATAAATATTTTAACTACAGGCTTTTCGAAATCCATTTTTTAATGATATCACTAAATAATAGATAAATATTTCTCGAGGGGTTACGCACAAGCAGCTGGGGCTGTGATGGAATTTTTTTTTTCACTTCAGGAGACTTTACAGTTTTATCATCAGAAAAAACGCTTATTAAACTTCAATTAAAAAATTAAACTTCAATTAAAAATTAATGTTTTATCATGAGAATGAGAATTTTCACGCTTCTTTTTATTCATATTAGAGTCGGAAAAACTTCCGTCACAGTCTCAGGGAATATGCAGATAATATCGTATACATATTTTCTTTTTATCTTCTACATATCTTCTTTCTCCATTAAGGGAGGGAGTCTCCATTAAGCCGTGGTCGAGAGCGGACGCTCGTGCTCGTGGTCCCAAATTTCTAAATTTTTAACCTTTTACTGTGCCGTTTTCGGAACTCTTTT
>NW_025943211.1:0-791 GCF_000764305.2 Hyalella azteca | reverse complement strand
TAAATGAGAAATTCATTGTACATTTGTAAGATTGAAGACACTGGATTCTTTAGAAGTGTTGTCTTTAAAAAGTAATTTTTAAATGTATATTATTTGCTTACTTATGGCAAGTTCATAGTCTCTCCAACGCAGTCGCCAATGTTTCTTATTTTTGTTCGTTGTCCCATCGTTCCTAACTTATTCTTTGGTTCCTTAAATGCAACTTTGAAAATATCTTGATAGATTTCCTTGCTGAGCTGGCATAAGGTTGTTGCTACATTCTTCTGTATAAACTTTATGTTCACGTCACTGAATACATGCAATAACCGGCGGCTCTGGCGAATTTGAAACACGTCGCTTAAGTGTTGCTGGAGAAACCTGCCGACGCGTCCATATTTACATCTGCTTGGTGACGTCTGCGTGCTCATGGTTACCTGAACCGTTAGACGTCTACATTCGGAACCACATTAAATGCATGACATTTTTTTATAATATCTAAAAGTGCCGACTCCACTCTTGATTTATTCTATTACTCGAGGACTGGTGATAATGATTTCTGCGAGAAAAATCATTATTCACAATCGCTGCCAGTAGATATGACGTTTGAGTCAAAAATCAATTCTTTTGTCATGATCTCAATATGTCATAGTTTCAGCTGCCATTAGCCGGATCTCTTTTTTTTTTTGCACCGGTCACTGGAAGATCTAACTAACTGGGCGTAGCCTAAATATCCACGAGGCTTGGAATGCAAGCGTGAGGAGGTCGAGCCTACATACCTGCTGGTGGCCTTCTGGGACATCGATCGCTGCTCG
>NW_025943210.1:0-461 GCF_000764305.2 Hyalella azteca | reverse complement strand
TGAACTTGAGAAATTTACATAAAAATATTTGAGTATCTAGTACACCATAATGTTCATTCCGAATATGTTAAGTAACACCTTTAAAGTTGTTCTAAGATACTATGAAAACCTGATGCTGAATGTTGTACTAGTAATACTTAACATGTACACTGTAAGAAAAATTACCGTTAACGGTATTTCCGGCGTTTCAGTGGCCGGTCGGCACGTGAAAAGAAAAACCGTGTTGCCGTTTTTATTCTAGTTTAACACTACAAATCCGTAAAAGATCTGATAAAAACGGCGAAACAGTTTATTTTCACGGGGCGACCGGCCACTAGAACGCCAGTGCATGGGACCGTTTTTTCACCGTTTTTTCTTATAGTGTATAGTAGGTGCTTGCTCAGGTCATTTTTCAAGTCCCATTGCCAGAAACCATTGCAAGTACCTAGCTCATTTTAGAACAAATAAGTGCTTGTGGGTTT
>NW_025943209.1:0-589 GCF_000764305.2 Hyalella azteca | reverse complement strand
CACCTTTATGGTGATGTTCATCTTGACTTTCGGTGCGAGATAGCTTAATAGCTGAAGCGCTAGTAAACATTTGGACACTAAACTAAACTAACTCTAATCCGCCTTGTATATTCTTTGCTTCATCAGCGAGCTGTACACATACAACCAGCAGCGGAGACAATAGCTATGTTGACACTTGCTTTTACATCAAGTTCACTTCCGCAAAAGTAGAAGTACCAAGTGATCTAAAGTAATATATAGGGGCTTTAGATATATTATATCTAAAGTAATAGTAATAGGGGCACTGTTCTCTGTGATAGTGCGTGACTCTCAGAAAAATGTTTCTTAAATCCTGGTCGACCTGATAAGTCCGAGTATGTTTATTATTATTCTATGAAGCATTTATAGTGGCGTCTGGTTCAAACGAACTTCAAGGGCGCGTCACACATAAGATTAATTACGAGCGAAAAATAAATAGACACACGAAAGGATAGGAATGGATAAAAAAAAAACACTAGATTCATAGGCTCTACGAAATAGTTCCGTTTTTAGGCGTCATTGAAACACCTGCAAATATAGTGTTCAATAGTGTTCAATAGTGTTCAATAGT
>NW_025943208.1:0-417 GCF_000764305.2 Hyalella azteca | reverse complement strand
TGTCTTGTGAGAGTAACTCTTAAGTTTTTGTCTGGCAATTAATGAGCAACTGCCTTATTTTATATTTTATTGCTTCACCCGGTACTCGTCATTGAACGCGCAGCTATTACATTCTTTTCATTATGCAAGAATTCCAATATTCATAGAATAGTTCAACTTCCTAATATCAGTTCCACTTTTTTGAATGTTCTCCCTTTTCCGTTAGTGAGACGGAAGGCGTAAGGCCTTCGGCGTACCTATGAAATGCTTGTATGTTCTTATTTCCATAAAATTTTATTCATATTGAATCCATATTCCATAAATATGAATTCATATTTTCAATATGAATAAAATATGAATCCATATTTTATTCATATTGAACTGGGCAGGGTGGCCCAGTGGTTACAGTTCAGAGTACCAAGATTGGCGCAGAGAGGC
>NW_025943207.1:0-62343 GCF_000764305.2 Hyalella azteca | reverse complement strand
GACAGACAGACAGACAGACAAGACAGACAGACGGACAGACAGACAGACGGACGGACGGACGGACGGACGGACATGACGAGCACAATAGCGCCTTTTTTTCCTTAAATGAGAAAATACACTAAAAATGGAAGAAGCCATTGCATCTGGATATTGTAGAGCTATTTTTGCGCATTTTCTCATTTATGGAAAAAATGCACTATTGTGCTCGCCATGTCTGTCTGTCTGTCTGTCTGTCTGTCTGTCCGTCCGTCCGTCCGTGACCTCAAGTTTTCGTCGACGAGAAAATGCGCTCTCTGTCACTCACTGCTCTGAGTACTGAGTTACATTTTTTTTTATTGAAGGTCACTAGTAGTTAGATGATAAACGTACCTTCTCGCGTATTCATTTGCTAATGTCGGGGCATTTTCTTCTTCAGCTGCCGGGGTGACTTCGGCCGCGTTTTTTATTTTGTTCTACAAACAAAAGCAGGGTCATAAACGATGGCCAAAGTCACTCCGGCGTTTATGACCTCGTTTACGACCCTGGCGTTTATGACCTCGTTTTTGTTTGCAAAACAAAATAAAAAACGCGGCCGAAGTCACCCCGGCGGCCGAAGTTACCCCGGCGGCCAAAGTCACCCCAGTTGACGGTACTGGTGGCACACGGCGATGGACCACTGATGGACACTAACTAATTGTCCAAGCCTTGAGTTTAGTTTAGTTGCGCATTCGTCAATTAACTCACTTAATGTATAATAATGTGGAGATGCAACATCAAATACCTTGCAAAACCATTTGCAATTGAAGAAAAAGAAAAAAATCTTACAATTAGGGCTTCATTTCAATCAATTAAGATTGAATCATTTCAATTGAAATGATTCATTGATTGAATCATTTCAATTCATTTCAATCAAATAAGATTGAAAAGATTTACTTCAATGTGGAAATTATAGAACAGAGCATCTAATAAAATCAAAACCAGTACCTATTCGTCATATTAAAGAAATGAGAATTATGGATATATATTCTACAAGAACTAGCGTAAAAACTCAGGAAAAATTTGATGATAACTAAATATAGAATCGGCAAATTAAAAAAATGCAAATCAATTCAACTATAAAAAATGCTAATCAATTCAACTTGAAGCTGCAACAGAATGGAATCAGGACTACAACAACCATGAAACACTTCAATTTTCAAGAAAGTAACAGAATCGGGAAAGAAATGCAAAAACTTCTTAATACTTTACACATGTCCTACAAGGAAATTAATAATGTGTAGTAATTTCGGCTACTAAGAAGGCAAACAGTTGAAACATAGGTTTTATATATAGCAAGCCCGTACACCTTTTCTGGAACTAAATTACTGGAGTAGCAAGCACGTTTCAAGAAGTAGCACTTTAATGACCAAAAGTTCAGAACAAGCAACCGAACACATTAGGCTTAGGAACGAAATACAACAGAGGTTCAGGCGAGTGGGAGAGCACAGGGAAAGGAAGGAAATGTGCAAGCACTGCAGGCAACTCTAAAGCAGTTGGGTGGAGTTCTTCATGTTGCATTATTCATTACAATGCAATACACTTTATGAAGTCAAGGATGGAGCCATGGTAAAAATATGGAGACAATAGCTCCAGGAAAAACTGAGCTGCAAGTTCTGAGGAAGGATAAGAGCAAATTCTGGGCCTATGATAAGCAAATCCACAAATAAAGCCAGGAGCAGCCATTTAAAAATAATTGAGGCAATATCCTTCTGACTTGCAAGCATAAACGTGCATACCAGTGCGTTGGTGGTCACGCAGGCGTTGTTGGAGGTAGACAAAGTTAAGAGTAAACACATCGCCGGCAGTCTGAAAAAAGCAAGCAGTAGAAGGGAAAATAAACTAAAACACGAGAACTTCTGGAAACGCTGACCTTCCGGTAAGCATCGCAGATAAGGATCATCTCCTGCAGTAGCTTGCCCTCAGGTGTTGTCTTAGGAACAATCTCCCAGAAGACCAACAATAGTTTCTTGATGGTGTGATCTTCGAGCGGCATCACAAACCTGCACACAACAAGCTACGGGAATAAAACACATTCATAAAGCTTACTCGATATGTAACAGTATTTTATTATAATGGGTAACTGATGTATCTAATAATATGCATACAGTGAACATTACCTTATTCAATGATCTTTCTCCAATTAAAAATGACATGTAAATTGATAAAATTGCAATTAACAATGACAACATGTTAATTGAAAGAATTGCAATTAACAATGACAACATAAAACATATTGTATTCAAATAAACAGGCAAGTCCATCTAGAAGTGACGTCTGAGCTCTACGTAGTTGAAAGTGAGGAATAACTTTTCCAGAATTATATGCAATTCTTACTTTAAAAACTAATTTAGGCTGTGCAAAGACTCATATTCAAAATTGAAAACTGAGATAAGGTTTATATCTTAGGAAATTCTTATCTTGCTGTTGCCTTAAATATTACTTAGTAAAACCTAATCATTCTGACTACAGATTCTACATGACTTAGAACATCGATATGCCTTACAGTGCTTTGTAAAAATAAGTTTGACTTTTTAGCGCATTTTCTCATTTATGGAAAAAATGCACTATTGTGCTCGCCATAGTGCGCGTGTGTCTGTCCGTCCGTCCGTGACTTCACGTTTTGGTCAACGAGAAAATGCGCTCTCTGTCACTCACTGAAGTGAGTGCTGATTTATATTTTTATGCTGTTGGACCATACATTTATACAGTACTGTACCATAAGAACCGTACAGTTTACTGACAAGTCTGATGCACGTTTATGTACAATAATGGAATGTGTTATAGTCTGAAGGAGACTTTTTAAAATAGTTTAACCTGGTTCAATAAATACTATTACTATTTATTCATATTTACAGGCAGTTTGACTTAGAAAAGAAACCATCAATGCAAGAATAAGTGGCCAAATAGTGTCATCTGTGAAGCAAGGTGATCAAGACTACCATAACTCTATATATCCTTTAACTTTATATAGCATAACTCTATTTGTCTAGCAAGGTAATTAAGACTGCCATAACTCTTTATATCCTTTAACTTTATATAGCATATATGTTACACAAACAAACCTTATGACAGTCATCAGAATTCCTGGAAGTTTCTCCCCTGACAGTATCAGCTGAATGGTCTTCTTAAGAGCATCAATTTTGACGTTGACATCTCCATGTTCTGAAAAAGTATACAATTAGTACAGCTTTTTTAAAAAAAATATTTAGGAAATGAAAGCATAAACGTGCATACTAGTGTGTTGGTGGACAAGCAGGCTTTTTGGTGGTAGACAAAGTTAAGAGTAAACTTATCGCCAGCAATCTGAGAATATAGCAAGCACTAGAAGGGGAAATAAACTAAAAAACTAGAACTTCTGTTAACTTCAAATGAAGGATTGAAGGATTTTACAGTCATGATCTGAACAATCAAGATTTTATTACAAATTTATCATGTTATGAAATTTATCCTGTTGTACTTTATCCCACATAAAGTTTCTCTAACAGATAAAAAATTTATATAATATTTAAAATAGAGAATTCCATACCAAGGTTTTGCCGCAGCAGCATTTCCGAGGGCAGCTCCGAGTCAGAGGGACCTTGCAGCAGAGTGTAGCATGGAAGCTCCATGGCTCAATTTACGATATGCACACTATAAACTTAAACAGTATATATACATACACTGAAAACACTGCTCACCAGAAATGCAAATTAACACATGAAATAAAAAATAATACTCCTTGTTTTTATCCATCTAAATCAATATTTGAGGTTTCCTAATCTATCACTAGGTTAAAAGATTTATACAAAATGGAGTAACACCATGATTGCTGAAAATCACATTTTTTAAAATTGTTTTCCTTAAAATTATATGAAATTTAACTGCTCTAGGTTTTATTATGAAAATATTTTTTTTCAATAAAAGCAAAGAAATTTTCTAGTAAATTTCTTTCATCTCTGTTGTGTAGTCTATAAATTTGTATATTCAATACATTTTGCTTCAACAAAGGTTGCAGACTTTTCCATCTTTTGGACTGCATTGTAGCAATTGGACTAACAACTACAACATACCGGTAGAGTACCATTAAATGGGTAATAAGGTACAGGCAGGGTAAATAAAAAAAAATCAAAATGTTGCAGCAGGTAAACTTATCAAAAAATTGCAAAACTAAAAATAGAGGAGTAAACTTTAACATTTTTTCTATCAATTATGTATAAAGCTAGTTAAGAAATCATACATTTACCATCTCTAAAAATTTGTGTAAAAAAAGTGTGAAAAGTGCAATTTTGGAAAAGTACTACCTCTGCTAAGGTCTGCAACAAAAAAAAATATTTGCTGTATTAAAAAATTTACTTACATAAATGTTGCACAGAGGTGCTGGCTTAAAAACGTGATTGATGGAATTTGCGCATCTCATACCAAAAAAATGGCAGCCAATTCCACATGGGGGGGGGTAATAAGGGACACCCCCTGGGGCAGTGGGGAATTCTAGAGGGATATTAAATTAATCAGTACCCATAGCATATTGGAAAGCAGGACCTGAAAGCTTGGAAAGGCCAGGAACTTTCCATTTTCAGTTGATCAGTCCATTATATTATATGCATATCCTATCACTTTCCAGCTGTGATTGGTTGTGCCCATAAGCCCCCACCCCCAAATATGGTATATGTACTACAGTACTAGTTAACTAAATACCGTAAGAGAGGGTTACTTTGACTCCCAGGGTTGGTTTGACCATTTCTAATTTTTTTAACAAAACCCCCCCAAAACTGAAAAACTATTTGACATAGAGAAATTTTTTCAATGGACATTAAAGGCCTAATACTGAGGCTAAGTAACAAAATAGAAAGATTTAAAAAATTTGCATATCTAATAGGTTAAAAAATGAAAAATGTGATTGTGACGAACTAATCTTCAATCCCCGAATAGCCAATTAATCCCGTCACCTCAGAAGTTCGAATGGTCTAATCGTCACGTCCACAAATGATTGGAAGTTAAATGCAACTTCCCTGTTGGTTATATCAGCAAAAGCTTGGACAGAGTGGATAGTTATCTCAAACAAACTTTCTAAAATTTATTAAAGTAAATGGCAAATTGAAACTAAACAAATCAAACTAACGATATTACAGAGGTGCGGCATATGAATTAAACAAGCTAATAAATTAAATGCGGAGGAAACTAAGGTGCGAGGAGAGCAAAATGTGAGGAGAGAGCTTACGCATGGAGATCTGAGAAAACGCACGATCCTTCAACAGAAAACAGAAAGTAAATAGCTACGCATGACAAGTTGTTATATACACAAAAACCACGATATTCCATCAAGTATTCCAAGCTACATTTCACCACCATAGCATGCAACTCACCATGGCGTCTGAGTCAAAATCCTATAAGACAGAAACCAGGACGCAAGTCGGGATCGGCATAGTATCTGACGGCTATAATCAATTCAACACCCACGTCAGAGTCGGTCCTACTTAAACTTCGGAGTCTGACATACAGTAGTGGGAAATTTGCAGGAACACTTCATTACAGTGATCCACAAAAAAGAGCCTGTCATAGAACCCCTTCAAATTTTTTCATTTTTATGCAAAATAACCCCGGGTTTTTGTGCATTGTAGTAGAACTCTTCTAGTTACATATGCAAATGACAAATTTGAGGGAAGTGTCATAGTTTGCAAATGGGGGGGGGGCGGATGGGGGGAACTCTGACCACCTAATGTCAGCCCTGATGGGGTAATATTGACCAGCTTGGAAATTAAGTTAAGCCTGTTAAGGTACCATATATAAGACTCTGTAGAGTCTGAAACATAAAGAAATAACATTAATAGGTGTATCAAACATAAAATATGTTATATATGGCCAATTTAACTTAATTTTTTTAACTTAATTACCAAGCCGGTCAATGTTACCCCACCAGGGCTATTAGGTGGTCAGAGTTCCCCCCCATTTGCAAACTATGACACTTCCCTCAAATTTGTCATTTCATATGTAACTAAAAGAGTTCTACTACAGTGCACCAAAGCCTGGAGTTATTTTACCAAAAAATAAACAAATTGGAGGGGTTTCTACGACGGGCTTTAACACATTGACTACGTATTGGTACATATGCGTACCATGAAATGTATTTCTCCAGGACAAAGTGGTGCATAATTCAGGTTGCCTAAAATCGGCCAAATCCGAGAACAAAAAAGGCCAATAACCCAATATATACTAGTTTATTTGTAGGTTTCGCTATAAAAATTTCATTTATTTTCTTTTTCCAGTACTTACAATTTAATTAGGAAGTACCCCCATCATAAATTTTAGCCAGCCAACGCAATTGAGAAAAACTAAATTACGGAATTTGTCCGGAAAAAATAACCGTCTGGCAACCCTGTTTAAAAACAGTACAAAAATGAAATAATAGTACAAGACGCAGCAATTGTAGTCAACATGTTAAATTCTGGAGTTATTTTACCAAAAAATGAAATTGATTTTACCACCCAGTCAAAGAAACCCCAAGAGTGGGAAGTAACAAAGACCATCACTTTTTTTAAAATTACATCAAAACTGTGAGAGGCAGGAGCCAGCAATTTATGGTGAGTATAGACCTGTATTTAGCATGTTTCTATTTAAGTTTAATTTACCTAGTAAAAAAATGACATCATTTAAAATAAATGGTCAAAGTAACCCCCTTTTATGGTACTTCCAAAAATCCAATAAATAAAAGAAAAATGAAAAATATCTATCAAACAAGAGACAAATCTGAGATACTACCATCAAACGGGGTAAAAAGGGATGGTTTTGACTTTTGAGCATTTTTTGTTAATAACTTCTTACCATGAAACATTTCACAAACAAGTATACTATAGGCTCATTTTATAGCTCTTTGCGGGGGCTATTGAATGGCATCTTCAAAAAAATTTAATATGCTATTTGTAAGGTGCTAGACACAATATAAAATGCTCCTGAATTCATCTGGAAACGGGGTAAAAAGGGACACTTGAAATAAAACTCAATTTTAAACATTTGAAGCGTGCAGAGAAGCAGAGAGTACTCACCTATTACCAGCAGTACTACTCCAAAGTCCTCCTTTTCCTTTTAGATGTAACGTAATGATGAGGAGCTCAACAAGCTTCTATAGGGAGTGACCATTGGCCATTGCATTGAGTAACCTGGATGTTAGGAGTTCTGCCTAACATCCAGGCCATGGTCAGGAAGATGTGCCAGGTGCACGGGAATTTATTTTGTCATTTTAACGACCTGCGCGGTGTGCCGTACTATGCTGGTAAAAAACTGCGCCGTGCACCGTACTTTAGGAAGCTAAAATAGTTCTACTATTTTAGTCGACAATATACGCGAGTATATTGACTACACGAGTTGAACTGACAATAATAAAATGTAAGACATGTCCAGGTTACTGCTGACTCTTCCGCTTGTCCGCCTTGTCGGATACGGAACGTACGGTCGGCCTAATCGTAAACTGCGGCTATTATACATACGAAATGTAAACAGACGGTGTTCAGTGTTGCCATATGATTTTAGAGAAAATTTCTTCTAAAATAAAGTTCTAGATTTCTCATTCACCAAATTTCCGTATCAAGAAAAATCATATACGTATTATTGAAAGATAATTAAAGGCATACTGTACTGAGTAATGTGAGTATTGCGTCTGTTCCTCCACAAACTGCTCGTGCGCGACATAGAATTGATGGCTGGGATTGCGCGAACACGTGCGCGAAGAGAATCAATTTTCATTACATTGTGCCAACTGTGCACAGCAATAGCTTAAAAAAAGTGAAAATGCGTGGGAAAATTCACCGAAAACATACATCATCCTGAGTGTGGCATTCAGGCTGTTCTGCTCCCCAAGAAGATTTTATTTAAATTTAGTTCGATTTTCACTTAAATTTAAAATTTAAGCAAAAATATTTGTGAATTAACTGAATTTGTGATTAACCCATAATTATCTTAACTGTGGCCTTTGCTAACAGAGGATCTGCTGAAAATGTGTTTTAGGGGTTGTCCCTAATTACCGCGGGGCATAGTGGCAAAGCAGAGAGTTTTTTAGACTCTCCCTCAAGGCCTCAAGTTCATTTGTGAGTCCTATAAGTAGACCAGTAAAGTATCCTGGATACCAGCAGTATCATACATAAGAAATTGATTTAAATCTTGGGTAAATGAGGAAATTAAAAATGAACTGATTCTAAAAAATCTGTGGTTTGCCACTATGCCCCGGGGCCCGGGGTTGTCCCTAATTACCCTGCTGGGTGTCCCTTTTTACCCATCACACGGAAATGGCTGCCATTTTTTTCAATGTGATAGGCAAATTCTGTCAATTAAGTTTTCAAGCTGACACCTGTGTGCAACTTTTATGCAAGTAAAATTTTTTAATATGGCAAATATTTTTTTGCTCCAGAGTCCAGACCTTAGTAGAACTTGTAGAAGTAGGCCTAGTACTTTTCCAAAATAGCACTTTTCACTTTTTTTCAGCAATTTTTTAGAGATAGTAAATGTTTGATTTCTTGACTAGCTTTATACTTACATAATAGTAGATATTAAAAATGTTGAAGTTTACACCACTATTTTTAGTTTTGCAATATTTTGATTACTTTAGCTGCTACAACATTTCTACGAAATGTGGGACGTGTCAGTGTGTCCCGATTTAGGATTTTAGGTACCCTGCCTGTCCCTTTTTACCCCGTCGGCCGTCCCCCGTGTCCCGTGGCCCATTTGAAAGTATACAATCAAAACAGTTTGTCCACTTTTGAATTTTGATCCTCCTTTTCACTTATAGTCACTTTAGTCAGTCACCAGTCACCAGGCACTGGAAGAGCACTGTATCTAGTAAGGAAAGTTTTCCACCTGCCAGCACCTGGTGCTGTTCCTGTTTTGTGAGGTCGCTCCCTCGGCTCCCAACAAGATTTGCACCAAGCGGCGAGCACCGTCAGAGTATGTATGCGTTATGCGGTATGCCAATATTTTGCAAAGTCCTTCTCATAAGTTGGCGAGCATTATTATATCGAGCACATTCCAGTAGAATGTGGTCAATGGTTTCATCAACATTGCAAATGCTGCACAGTCCACAGTGCAGTGGAGAGTTGATCATTGAAAGGCGGTTTTTTTTATATAATTGATTTGTAGGCTTCGGGTATGCCGGTAGCACACCTCCCACTCTCCCAGCCTGAGCACAAATGGGGTTTTGGACACTTCACTTGACTTTTAGATCTCTTTACTTTCTAGCACCTCCAGTCCTCCACCAGCCAGAGCCAGTGCGGCAGTAAATTGTGAAAAGAAAAGGTACAATTAGGCTTGGTAGAATATTTACAGCCTGGTCACCATGTTGCAGTTAAGCAAATATTGACCAAGATGTCGGATGGCAGCAGTGCGTCTCCTCATCGGGGCAACCCCACCGCCGAGATTGAAAAGCGGTGCAAGTATGCCTTTTCAGCCAGAGTTGGTCCCAGCGTGACCAACTCTGGAGCCGATTTTGACATAACACGTCTACAGTCGGAAAATTTTAAGATTCCTTATAGACTACTAATTCTTACCCTAAAGTAGTTCGTTGTTAATTTGTTAAATGTCAATGAAATGAAGCGTGACGAAGAATATAATCGCTACCGTAATCCACCTATCAACATAAAAAATTCAGTTAAACAATGAAATATGAAAAAATGAAAAAAAATATGAAATATGAAAGAAAATATGAAATATGAAAGATGAAAGAAAAAAATTAGCATATATCTACAATACTGGATAGCGGTTTCTGCGTTTATTAGGACGTAGGCCTGTCGCCGATTCTTAACATAGCAGAACATTCACAGCATTTTGCTTTCTCGAACTCGCAACTCACTGCTTCAATTCTGCTGCGCTTTAACCGCCCGGCTTCCTTGCCGATTCTAACCAGAAACTGGCGTACAGAGCTGGGATCGAACTCGCGCCTCCCTGCACCAATCTTGATACTCTGAACTTTAACTACTGGGCCACCCTGCCCACATGAGAAATTTAGCTCAGTTAATGGATATGTATTTCAAGTATTGATACTGCTCATTGTGGGCAGGGTGACCCAGTGCAGGGTGGCCCAGTGGTTAAAGTTCAGAGTACCAAGATTGACGAACTAGAGAGGCGCGGGTTCGATCCCAGCTCTGTACGTGCGACAGTTTCTGGTCAGAATCGGCAAGGAGGCCGGTCGGTTAAGCACAGCAGTTCGAGACCTCAAAATGCTGTGATTGTTCTGCAATGTTAAGAATCGGCGACAGGCCTACGGCCTAATAAACGCTGAAACAGCTATTATTATTATTATTAACATTATATTATAGTGGTTAAAGTTCAGAGTACCAAGATTGGAGCAGAGACGCGCGGGTTCGATCCCAGCTCTGTGCGCCAGTTTCTGGTCAGAATCGGCAAGGAGGCCGGGCGGTTAAGCACAGCAAAATTGTAGCAGTGAGTTGCGAGTTCAAGACCGCAAAGTGTTGTGAATGTTTTGTGATGTTGAGAATCGGCGACAGACCTACGGCTTAATAAACGCTGAAGCCGCTATTATAACAATAAATGAGCAGGTTAATGAAATGAATAGACGTAAAATGATTTTTTGAAATATGTGTAAAAAGTATATTAAAAACATATCTGAAATTTTAATGAAATGTTTTATGCCGTAGACCGCGTAGAGGTAGTCATGTAAATCATAATAATTCTGACAACTGCCGCGCACGCGTATCGTGAATAAATCGCTTCGTTTTTCATTTAACATAACATAGTGGTGTCGGCACTGGAGAGTAGGCCTTATGTGGCCATTCACCGATTCTTAATTTTTTTGACTTGTTCACAGAAGATCTAAAATTGTGTCATTTGACCGGATCTTTTTAGGACTGACGATAGTTTGAAATAGATACTAGACTTCCTCCGGGTTCGATATGGTGCTAGGCATTTCAAGTCTGAACATATATTTTTCCATAGCTTTATCTAGTCTGTTCATGAACGCGTTCATACTCGGAGCGCCAACGATGAAATCAGGGAGTCTGTTCCACATGTCGGTGATTCGAAGCGAGAAGAAATGTTGTCGCGTGGAGAAGTTGCAGCGCAGTCCTTCGGGGACCTTGTATAAACCACGAGTATACTTGTATACTTCAATGAGGTCCCCACGCAGACGTCGATAACTGAGGCTTGGAAGCTTCATAATCTTTCTTCATAGGATTTGCCCTTCAAGCCTGGAATTATCCTTCTTGCACGTCTTTGAACATTCTTTATTAAATTTTTGTCCTTTTCAAGTTTCGGTGACCACACGACGACGACGTTTCCAAACTCTAGATTCGTGCTCACGACAGCAACAAACAACTGAAATTCAAAAAACAAGAAATTCAACCCGGGCACTAAGAAGAAATGCTTCATTACGTCTAATTCATATATACGCCCAAGTTAGCAAAATTCCTCGACAAGCTCCGATCTGTAATTTTTCGGTTATAATACAGTACATCAGTTGCACATCTAGTCTGAGGGCAGGTCTCAGGAGTATCAGAAATACGAAGGCTACTTCAAAAACAATATAATTTCTGCTCGGCCAACATGGAACCTTCTATCAGGCTAACGTGTGAAAGCCAGGGCTTCAATGAAATATCTGCGAAATTCCAGAGTTTGGCTACTACTGACCCCAGATAAATTACTTAGCGCCAACTAAGTGAGAAGCCGAGGATAATACCTTACTTCCACTTGGAGATCTACGACAATGAATGGATGGCTTGCAAAGAAAAGTTGATCTTTCACAGCGTCACAAACTTTTCTTCTTACGGAGAATAAATACTATAATGAGTTCACGTTGCTTTTCTGACGAGTTTCCTTGGGCGAATGATTGCAAAGCTGCTAGATGAGATTCCTCTATCCATAAAAGTGGAATGTATGTCTGCCAATTCTCGCGTTCGTTATTTTTGTCATGATGGCCTCTTCTGATGTCTTCTCCGTCTGCGTTCAGACAGCGCCAATCACCAGACAACATGCGTCTGTGTTGAAGGCTTCTCGTTTCGCACCCGCCAGTGCGTCGTTAGAAGCCGTCGAGTAAGGTCTGCGAAGATGGATAGTGGGATCACCTTTATCAACTCGAGTCTGTATGTCGTTTTTATACTCCTTATGCAACGTCCCCAACTTTAAAAATGCAACGTCGGGAACAACTAAATCATGACTAATAATAATAAGGTCTTCTTCCAGTTTCAAAATACGCAGTTCTCTCTTCATTTTGTTGGGGTAACCGTCATGGCAAACATTCCACTATAATTCATATTTTTGGAATATTTCAAAGAATAATTGAATATCGTCTGGAATCCACTTTGTTGGATTCCTCTTAGAAACATTATCTCTCAAACAAGCCATGATTTACTTGACCCAAGATACTTCACAAGAGCGGCACAGATGCTCTCACCATGGCTGCATCAGCGCTACTAGCCACTTCTCCATCTCCAGTGCAGAAATCAACACATCGTTGTTCCTCTCGGCCGCGTCTCTGGCACTTGCCGGCGCATGCCTCTGAAGCGGCTGAACCCCTTTACACGAGGATAGTAGCGTAGACAGTTCAAGCGGCGGATGAACTAGCGGCTAGTACTATCCCTGTGTACAGGCACTTTTATTCAGTTGATATGAAATAATCTAAATAGTCCTTACTGGAAGTTACCACATCGACTAGCGAGATCATCAGGACATCCCGCTTGTGAGGGTATTCATCGAACTGACTATTATTCAAGATACTTTTAAAATAATTTAGGTTTCCCGTGTATTTCAATAATTTTGAAATATCTTATTGAATAGAATTTTAAGCGTTTAATAGCACCCTGAATTATTATTTCCTTAATATTATAAATTTTCTGCATTTAGTTTCCATTTAACATTTTTTTATGTTTCTGACTGATTCAGACTTCATGGAGCTATAGGTTTGATAAAGCTAACCTTATCATGGGTGCTACTAGAACTGGTCTTTATGTTGTGATCATATGTGTTATAAATCAGTATCTTAATAAATTTGTAGGACATTTTATGCACGAGAATGCGTGCTGTCGATTGAAATACCCCAGTAGTTAAAGTTCAGAGTTCCAAGATTGGAGCAGAGAGGCGCGGGTTCGATCCCATCTCTGTGCGCCAGTTTCTGGTCAGAATCGGCGAGGAGGCCGGGCGGTTAAGCACATCAGAATAATTGTAGCAGTGCGTTGCGAGTTCGAGACTGCAAAATGCTGTGAATGCTCTGCAATGTTCAGAATCGGCAACAGGCCTACAGCCTAATAAACGCTGAAACCGCTATTATTATTATTATTATTATACTTATTAATCTGAATACCGCGATTTAGGTGGAGTTTTGAGCGTTAATGTAAAAGGTTATAGCCGTGCTCATGCCCCAGAACTCCAATCACGTACCATCAACGACTCGTTGCTTGTCAGAGCCCTTTACTTGCCACTTCAATTAAATAAGACATAATACTGGTGGGAAATGCACTTAGCAGCATTTGAACTTATTTCTCGAGTCTGGTGGAGATCCCAGTTCATTACAGATAGATTTCGGTTTTAGTTTTTGCCTTAAAATAAATTAAACATGAATGCAGCATTCTGAAACAACAAGAATTCAGCATTCTGAAACAAATACCATACCACAAAGATATGTATAACTACAACACGAAAAGAACATTTTAATGAGTGAGAACTCTAAGACATTAAGAATCTAACTACTGAATACTTAATAAAACCTAGAATAATTGAAAGCTTTTTGGGGGCATCTTCTGGACTTAAAATAGGATCAACTATCGAGAAATTTCTGTTGTAGGTTTTATATGTTCATGGTATACTGTACCATAGTTTATGCCAATACATTACTTTACTCTACAGGTATTTACTTTTATCAGAACTGGCTGGGCTCCGGCACGTTTAAGACCTAGAACTACTGTTCTCGAGAAGTATATGTACTATCAGGGCTAAGACTTAGAACTACTGTTCTAGGTCTTAAACGTGTCGGAGCCGAGGCAGTTCTATATAGTAAATACCTGTCGAGCAAAGTAATGTACTGGCATAAACTATATGGCACGGTACACCATGTACATATAAAACCTGCCACAAAAATTTCTCGGCAGTTGATCCTAATTTAAAAATCCAGAAGATGCCCCAAGACGCTTTGCCAAGAAGAGATTAATGATACATTTTCTTGTAAACAATGCAGCACGGTTCATCTCGGGTGGTTCAGGGCGATTAGCGATGTGAGTAAACAGCTTTCACTGTTTACCAAGTTTCACTGTTTACAAACATTGAATCGGCGTGCAAATGAGGATTGCTCATAAGGCGAATTGCGTGAAACGCAATTGATCAAAATTGCATGAAATTACGGACAAAATTTGTTGGTATTGAAACAGAGAATGGATGATTTTCTATAACTAATTATTTCGCGAATTTAACGCTTTTTTGTCAGTTCAGATATGCAGAATATTTGCTTACCATGGCTGAATGATTCCAACCATTTAATCGTTACTATTTATTTCTGAATAAATACAATACTGAATGATTCTAACCATTAAATACGTCATGAATGAATCGATTGGTCGATTCCTATATTAGATTGTGAATGAAGTTTTTCTTTGACAAAGTCATCAGTAAATTATTTAATAAATCAAAACTTACAAGATTCATTGATTAAGATCTTTTATGTAAACCATCACGGTTTTAAAGATCATCGTCACAACTGCCTGCGTTATTTTAAACGATACCGGTTACAAAATTTAAAGTTAAAAAAAGGTAAAAAAAAACTTTCCTTGATTTTACCTATTCATGAAATTATTTCGGAATTACTGCATTGAAAATGGCTACACTAAGCACCGATTAACTTATACTGCTGCATAATATTCATATATTTCTGCTCATAGATTTATCTATAATTCACCTAGAAATGAAAAGGAGTTGAATATATACTTGAATGGTGAGATTCCAGGAAATTTATCTTATGGTGCAAAATAGGAATCCGGTTCCATTTATCATTTAGATTCCGATATTAAATTCGATCATTCACACTGCATGTGGTGAGCAGCGGTATCCGGCCCAATATGCATTTTACATCCAGTCGAGCAAGCTTTAAGTATTCTTTGGTTTATGCTTTAATCATCCACTCTTGTATGTTATTGAGCAGGCTGTCTAGTATGCCTTGTTATGTTTAATCTTGTGTACGTCATGCATACATCCACCCTTCTCCGCGTTGGGCATCCAGCCTTGTATGAGTTATGTATCCAGCCTTGTATGAGTTATGTGTCCAGCCTTGTATGAGTTATGTATCAGGCCTTGTATAAGTTATGTATGTATCTGTCTCTTATACACATCTAGATGTGTATAAGAGACAGTATCAGGCCTTGTATGAGTTATGTATCCAGCCTTGTATGAGTTATGTATCAGGCCTTGTATGAGTTATGTATCAGGCCTTGTATGAGTTATGTATCAGGGAGCTGTCTCTTATACACATCTAGATGTGTATAAGAGACAGTTGTATCAGGCCTTGTATGAGTTATGTATCCAGCCTTGTATGAGTTATGTATCCAGCCTTGTATGAGTTATGTATCAGGCCTTGTATGAGTTATGTATCCAGCCTTGTGCGAGTCATGCATTCTAGGAATATCAAGGCGCTGCCGACAATTAGCATTAAGTTGCTCAACCTTTAGCAGAGTTATGTTGATTCAAAGCTGATTTAATGCATGAGGAGATAAATAATATAATGAATTCAGTAGCACGCTAGCATAAACAACGCAGGCGGGTCTTCGGTGATCTGTGATGCCTGTATCAATGAGCTGCCTCTCCTCCTCCTGAGAAGATCAAGTTCCCTGACATTTACTGGCCCGCA
Source organism: Hyalella azteca (assembly GCF_000764305.2). Lineage (NCBI taxonomy): Eukaryota > Metazoa > Arthropoda > Malacostraca > Amphipoda > Hyalellidae > Hyalella > Hyalella azteca. Next base: position 46,523 of record NW_025943207.1, on the reverse strand, counting down.
ACAGTTCTGCTTTCAAAACTCGCTAAGTGAATGCAAGTACTTAAGCACTATTTTCTTGTCTACGATTGGTGGAGTTTGCTTGAAAGGCCGTCAATGATTGGCTGATAAACTTACGATCTCTTAACTTTTTTTGAGAGTATAGGCACTGATTAGAAGAGACGCTAAGACATGGTCTTTTCAATTCATGGGATGAACTGAGGATACCCATTTGACTGCAGTTAGTTATACGTACATGTAAAAAAATATTTAACTGAATGCTGAGATGAAGTGAAGATTATAAAATTTAATTAAAAAATTTTTAATCTAAAATTTCTTGCAACATTTAGTATTGAATATTATGAGCGTTGTACGTAATGATATATTGATATCAAAATTTCACCTTACGGAAACATTTTATCGTCATTTGTACAGCGAAGCGGGAAATTTCAGTCACACCTTATTCTCATTAAAATTATGAAATAATTCAAACAGATTTTGGATTTGTCTCAGGAGGGCGCGCATTCCACAACAAAATATCATTTATGCTTATGACGTTATAATTCCATTGACGCCTTGTAAATTTCTGGCAGCGACGAAGAAACTGTCTGAACATTACAATTAAGCAGGTTTAATCAACTATACTACCACTGAAATCAATTTAAAGACCAGCTCCATCATAAGTTTGAAAACTTCAATTCTATTCGCCGTAAAATCAGCACAGTTTGTGCATTATGGCAATATAGAACCTGACTGAAGTGGTAATTTTTTTGTAAAGCAAAACTTTCGTTCACGGCAAATTCTTCGAATTGACGATATATGTTTCGAAAAATAGTATCAAATTCACGTTTTACTGTCGTCAAGCTCATGTGGTTTAGTCGCTAAGATAATTGCATTCCAGCAGTATATAATATATCGCAGTTTATTAATGTATTTTTGATGAATATATGAATACATTGTATAATGGCGGTAAGGACTGAACAGTGAAGCACACAGCATACCATTCACTGAACGTGATAAAAGCGCATTGTATAATCAAATAAGTAAATGAGCGAACCCTCGTTATTTTCAGCATTATTGTCGTTGACGCCAGTGTGCATGCGTGAGCACATGTGTGGGCGATAACAATGTGCGCCATCATGCGTGTTGGCCCTGATCCATGCGCTCCTGCGTACGACCAGAGGTGGCAGTAGCGCGCTACATGTAGCGGCCGATACTACGCTACATTTTCAGTAGCGGTAGCGGCGCTACATTTAAGCAATGGTAGCGGTAGCGCCCGCTACATTTAAGCAATTGTAGCGGTAGCGCCCGCTACATTTAAGCAATTGTAGCGGTAGCGCCCGCTACATTTAGAGCATGTAGCGGTAGCGGTAGCGGCCGCGACATTTCAAAGTAGCGCTGCCCAGCTCTGCGTACGACCTAATCACGGACATGCGTTCAATGATCTCTGTGAGACGACATGATTTGTACGAAAAATTTCGAGTTTATATATTTGCTAATATTTACATATTTGCATTGCAAGTTTTTCAAGTATAATGCAATTCCTACAGAATTGTTAAATTATCGGGGTAAGTATAAATATGAAACTACTAACTGCTGGAAATGAACTTAATTTGGAAACCTTTTCTCATGAGGAAATTACGTATGCATGAGTGTTGGATTGAAATTTAGTTTACAGTAAACGAGGAATATTTTATTCCAGCCTAGTATTTATTGACAACCTGCCAATCTCGTATTTTTTCCTCATTCGGTTCAAGTGCTGGATGAACGGCAAAGCACATTTCTCTATCTCTAGCGCATTTTCTCATTTATGGAAAAAATGCACTATTGTGCTCGCCATGTTCGTCTGTCTGTCTGTCCGTCCGTCTGTCCGTCCGTCCATCCGTGACCTCAAGTTTTCGTCGACGAGAAAATGCGCTCTCTGTCACTCACTGCAGTGAGTACTGAGTTATATTTTTTTTCTTGTAATGTCAATCCGGTTTCTATGCTCTTATTAAATATTTATTTCTTCTTGGCGTCATAGTTCACATTTATATAACAAAATAGCTTTAAGGTTGATAATTGGATAGGAAAGTATTTGTGTTATTCTATATGTAGCAGTGGCGTCAATCGAACTTCGAGGACACGTTACACATAATTTTAATAACCAGCGAAAAAGAAATATACACGAGAAAGTATGAGAACGGATAAAAATGACTAAGCACTTGATTCCTAGGTTCTACGAAATAGTTCCGTCTTAAAGGCGTCGACGAAACACCTGCAACGAAGGAGCCGATATTAGAGAAGCAGGTAGAGTGTGTTAGGTACTGGCTGCGGCGACCGGGAACGCTCTGTCGCCGACGGTAGATAGAAGTGTAGATGGTACGATGAGATCAGCTGTTGATGACGCATGCAGTCGTCTTCTAGGAGGCAGATCAGACATGCGCTGCAGACATTCCGTGAGAAATCGCACGCGCTCCGTGCAGGCATCGTAACGTCAGAACAGCGGCCTTGAACTGCGTGCGCTGGTGAATGCGCAGCCAGTGAAGATCGCGCAATATCGAAGTAACGTGATCGAATTTTCGCTCATTGCACACGAGTCGCGCAGCAGCGTTCTTTACGGACTACAGTTTATTAAGTGCTGTGATCGGAAGTCCATAGAGTCTAATATGGTCAGAACGATAATTACTTGCCATAGTCTAATATGGTCAGAACGAGTGCCATCAAGAGGGCCTCACGGACCGGCGCTACGTATTCGTCGCGGAGCGCCAAAACAAGCGGTGGTGACTTTGGCAATGTGATTGTTTATAGAAATCCAGTAGAACGTCGAGGTTGAGAACCGAAGACGCAGACATGACGAACTCGTTGTCCTCGCGAATAGGGTTGGCCGGAAGCTGATGCTGGCACCGAGCAGTCGTAAACCAAATAGTTTATTTATGATGCATTGAGCTGGAGCCAGTGGGAGCGCATCTAGTCTGATACGGCGTCCATGCAGACAGAAATCCGGTTCTGCAACGCTACAACGTCAGCCGGTGCACCGTAGCCATAAATTTGGGGGTCGTCGGCGAACATATTCGGATTCAAACTATATGAATCAATTATGTGCAATACGTCCACAGTGGATAACAGGAAGAGGACGGGCCGAGGACTGAACCCTATGGGACGCCGCATGACCAACTATGGCGTAGATGAAGAGTTCCTGCTCCGAACACATTGAAATCTATTGCTGAGATAGGACTCGAACTAATGTAGCTCTGTGCCGCGCAGGCCCAATTATACGTCAAGTTGGCGCAGTAAAGTGGCGTGGTCAACCGTGTCAATTGCCCACTGCTTGCAGAATATCTGAAAGCACCTTCAGCACTGCGGTTTCCGTCGAGTGGAGATGACTGTATGCAGACTGGAGGCGAGGCATGAGACCGGACAGCTGGAGTTGGTTATTCAGTTGTCAGGTCACAACGCATTGATTTGATCATTGATCGATATAATCGATATCAAATCATGTTATTATTGATCGATATGATTTGGGACCAGAAGCGTCAAGATATGTTTTTTTTAATAGAAGCGTAATTTAAGCTGATCTCTGGAGTGTAAATTCTCTGGAACAACGCCGTCGGTGAGGCAGCAGTTGAAAAGTTCGTGCAGAAAGGTGCTGGGGTTAGGACATTCCCCCTATATAGTAACGACGTCGGCAGCGGATCGCTGGCGCACTGCTTGCTAGGCAGCGCGCTCTGCAGCGATGACATCGTCAGCGGTGAAGCAAGTGAAATCTTGCACCACGTAGTCGAACGGGTATGGAGCAAATGTTGCCGATGGAGCATCGGCTGACGACGCTTCTGTGCCTCGCACAACAGAAATTTTGTTTCCCCAAAACCGCTTGGAATTCCTCCACGCTCGTCACCCGAATCATCTCTGTGACCTGTTCCCATGAGTTTATCTAGCGATCGCCACAGCACACGAGGGTCGCTGCGTTGCGCGTCGACTCTCAGCCATCAAAATGACTCGGTTTAAGATTGAATAAGGTCGACATAATTACTCCGCGCTTCTCGCCAGGTGCAGGCCACATCAGCTGCAGCAGCAGGATAGCCGCGTCTGTTCGCCGATAGACAGCCCGCTGAAGCAGTCGAATCCCCAGCTTCGAGACCCGACATTCATCGTTGAACCATGGATCGGAGACTCGTTGGGGTATCCGAACTGTGCGTGCAGGAATGAGGTCATCGAGTGCACAGATCAGCTCAGTATTGTGGAGTTGCGCTTGATCGCTGATTGATAGCTTCAACCATGAGTCTGGCCGACATTGTCGGGTCGACTGCAGTGTTTTGGTTGCGCTCCAACCGGCTCCAGCTCAACGCTGCCGAAACAGCGCCAAGGGCGGCAGGTAAGGGTTTGCACCGTCCACTGATATAGTCGACGGTTGGTTACTGAAATTTCGATGATGTCGACTGGCTGAATTTGAAGGTCAGCACGCGTGAAGACAGCGTCCAGCAGTCCGCTCATGTCGTGCGTCGGCAATGTTACGTGACAAACCAAGCCGAAGATGGACAGCAGGTCGTTCAGCTGACGAGCCGATGGGTCTTCGACGCGATCCAGTCGAACGTTCAAATCGCCGGTAATAAGGACATGATCGGGTAAAGTCACAGGTCTGCTGAAGACATCGCTCAATTAGACGAAAAAGTCGCGCGACACAGCCGCCGTTCCAGCACGATAGATGGTGACTGCAACGCCCGTAAACGAGGCACAGGTGACCCTAGCACATAGCAGCTTAAAGGTTATGAGTTGAATGCCGATGTCACGAATGATAAGGTGCATCCTCTGCTGGTGACTGTATCTACTCCGCCGTAATTCATGGCCTGGGCGCCGCGTTGCATGTGGGGCAGCGCGCTCGACTGCCTGTAGTCCCTCCACGCGAAGACGCGAGATTCAAACAGAGTCAGCGTCGTGTCAGGTCTCCGTCAGGAAGGCGACTCCAAATGAGCGCGAGCGAACGATGATAAGAAACTCGTCTACCTTGTTATTCAGCGAACGTATGTTGGGTTGTCAACGTATGTTGAGGCTGAACGATAACGGCGACACGGCTGAACACAGTAGCGATCAACATGAACGCTAAGCAGGTTTTGAGGCCTACGGTTCGCCACTTGCCGATGCTCACACCAGCATGCGCAGACGTAGAGCTCAGCGCAAATAATTGCCAGTGATAATGAGCACACCGTTGCCCTGCACGTCTCGATAGGTGGCAGCAGGACTCCTATTTCGGGCAGCACGGCATCCACGATAAGACAAGCGAGGCCTGGGAGACGTCACGATGAGTAAATCTAATGGTCACGTACTAATTTCCTTATGCTTCTGCTGCCTTAAGCTTTAGTCCGGTCGTCTTTCGCTCACACCTCGTGCACCTCAAGTTCTAAAAGAAAAGGTCAAATAGTTTCTTACCTATGTATACAAAAATAGGTATGGATTTATCCAACAGCGTTGCTTTGCAGAATACATATATTCAAAGCGTATAAATTTCCGTGGTGCAAAACGCTTTGCGTAATTTACTCACGACCATCTCCGAGATTTATTTATTTGCCAGGATCAACAAAAAATATTGGTAAAGTTCTTTGTTCCCATTCTGTGATATAACTTGAACCTATTCATTAAATCTAACGGACTAGGAGCATTGCTAATTCCATCAAGGACAGCCCCTTGCTGGAATACGAGAAATATTATTATTACCTAAAAATACGAGAAATATTATTTAAAAATTATGGGTCGATTGAAAACGTAAGACGTGCAAAAAGTGCGATATCTATAATTTCTTATTCCATCGGAAAAAGAGAAAGAAATCAAAATAGGTAATAAGAAATCAAAATCTTAATGACAATCAGAAACACGAGTTCTGCACTAAGTGTAGAAATGAAAGAAAATAATTCGGTTTGCTGCAAAAAAGTTATCATTTCAAGCATTAATTTTAACAAAGAATACGTTTTATGGGAACGTTGAGAAACTGAACTGCAGGATTCATCTGCTCGTTTCAAGTGGAATCACACGAATCGACTTGTTTGTTGCATTTGCTGCATCGTGAATTTCATTTGGCCCTCACCACGAAGCCTTCTGACGTCACTCGCTGGTCCGGCACGCCGGATGCTCACGTAGCACAGATTTAGTCGTGCGCACAACACGTTTGATGAGACCAAGGTCCAAATTCCGCGAACAATGCAAGCGACCAGAGCATCGAATGACAATCAATGGAAATTGTTTGATCATTGGAGCAGAACTGTCAGAAAAAGTGCCCGAAATTAAATGAAATAATCGTGCTGTTTGCCTAACCTGAATATTATAATTTAATTCCAGTTCGTTACCAAAGAAGCAGAGAAAAGGGAAAGAAATGATGCTGTTATAACCTCAGAAGCTCACGATTCGGATTGGAAGTGGCGTGGTCATACTATTCCTATTTTCGTTAGAATACACGAAAATTGTTTGAAATAAAAAACAGAAGTCCTAATTGCAAAACCTGAGCGGGAGATAACTTTTTTCGTATACAAATGAGAACAAATTACGGAAACATCACGGGCTCGGAAATTAGAACTTACATAATGGCACAAAGTGCATCTCTGCCGCTTGATTTTTTCTCTGCTTTAACTGGGTAGTTTAAAAATTATACTGATGACCTGGATTGAGGTCATTATTGAAAATTAGGAGGAATGTTGACGACAATAAATTACCGTTAACGACAATAATAATCCAGATGTCTCGGAAAGCGTAGAACAATCGTCCAATGATTCTTGCTTTGGCATAGTTTGATAGTACATACAAGAATTTTTTTAATTCTGCGAATGTTTACTTCTTATCACTTGTTGCCTTCCTCCTGTAATGCATGCATTAATGTAGCTTACGGCTGATGATATATATTACTTGTGGCCTTCCATAATGTCAAAGCTTGTTTTTAACTGGTAACTCAAAGATCATAATATGTCACTCAGCTTCCTAAAATGGCCTGAATTGAGTTCTGAAATATATTAAATCCAAACAATTTTTTTCCTCAACTATAATGTGTTCAGAATAGTTGTGATCCCTAGAAAAAAGTGCAATAATCAAATCATCTACGTCGCGATATTTCAGAAATAGCCGAGTGAATGTTGCAATTCAAAGAAAATCTCTTAGTGTGAAATGTCTGGAACTCATGGCAAGGACATAAATTTAAAGATATATTTGTCATACTGGAATTTCAGTAGTTGCACATGCACACACTAGTTTTTAAGAAGTTTTATAGGACTAAATGTAACGGTATATATAATCAAAGACAATATGATACAATACAATGATACAATACAATAATACAATATGATTCTTGGGTAAATCAATGATCGTTCAATTTAGTACATCCATTTTCGCACTCGACAAGAACTCCTACCATTTCACCATCTCTTTTCAGAAATCGACATCCGCGATCAAAAATAACCTTAAAACATGGCCTCTTCTGTCGACCTCTTTTCGATTACAGCAAAATATTGTTGACTCGGTGCGTACGAGAAAAAAAAAACATAAAACTAAGAAATTTGTTTTTCGTGGCTTTAGAATTTGGCATGGCAGGGGGCGAAGTGTCGGCATCAAAGGATGCTTCATCGACATCAATAGCTGCATGGCGCTGCTCGCAATATTGAACTCTAGCGCGGTACTGTCAGGGGCTTACTTGTCCTTGAATTCTAACACTAGTTTGTTGGGACTTGTTTTCTTCATGCGGTTCCGGAGCTCTGTTCTTAAAAATACAATCTTTTTTTGGACTAAATCGATAAGATTTTTCTTTACATTACTCAATTACCGAACGATCATAAGAAAATTCGAATCATCCAATTCCAATCATCCAATTCCACTCATTCAATTCCAATCATCCAATTCCAATCATCCAATTCCACTCGTCCAATTCCACTCATCCAATTCCACTCATCCAATTCCAAGCATCCAATTTCAATCATCCCATTCCAATCATCCAATTCCAATTATCCAATTCCAAGCATCCAATTCCAATCATTCAATTCCAATCATCCAATTCCACTCATCCAATTCCAATTATTCAATTCCAAGCATCCAATTCCAAGAATCCAATTCCAAGCATCCAATTTCACTCATCCAATTCAACTCATCCAATTCCACTCATCCAGTTCCAAGCATCCAATTCCAATCATCCAATTCCACTCATCCAATTCCAATTTCATCCAATTCCACTCATCCAATTCCTCATCCAATTCCACACATCCAATTCCAATAATCCAATTCCAAGCATTAAATTCCAAGCATCCAATTCCAATCACCCAATTCCAGTCATCCAATTCCACACACCCAATTTCACTCATCCAATTCCAGTCATCCAATTCCACTCATCCAATTCCACTCATCCAATTCCACTAATCCAATTCCAAGCATCCAATTCCAAGCATTAAATTCCAATCATCCAATTTCACTCGTCCAATTCCAAGCATCTAATTCCACTCATCCAATTTCAATCATCTAATTCCAGTTATCCAATTCCACTCATCCAAAATTCCAATTTTTTGATTAGAAAATTCCACTCAAATAATAACTAATGTCATTTAGAGGGTTTGAATTTTTTCCCAGTATATTTACTCAGTTACCGCTGATATATTGACCATAAATAGTAACCGTGATAAGGGAACAACAGTGATTCAGTGCCACTGTCTCATTTTACCTGTCGTGCATTTTGAACGTGTGGATAATATCGCTATATTCACTTGCAAGCAATAGGAAATACAAATTTATAGGAACCTTAGAGATATTTCAAGACAGACCATCATATCCAACGAAATCAATTCCAATTTCCAGATCCCCCATTGCTCGACAGTTATATCAACACTCAAGTAGACATTCAATTTTTATACAATTCGACTGTTAGTGTAAGTTAAAAGGAGATTAATAATCTTAAAGAGCGATACCACAGCAAGTTATCGATATCCACTTCATCTCTTTGTTTTTTTTCTTTCATTCGTAGAATGAATTATTTTAGCGCCCTCATAAGTTCCTGAAAATAACGTTGAGCTCGAGTGCTTATGATCATTAAGAACAAACATATGGAAAAGCTTGAAGCCGTCACCGCACATTTAGGCCGCAAAAATCTGCTGATGAGGTCGTTTGCGTGCGCTGGTAAGCCGCGTCTCAGACGCCCAGTGATCTCCTAGAAGCTTGCTTAACGGTGTCAGCGACCGCTAGTTAAGTTCCATCTTAAGATCCTTGTGGTGAGAGCCTTCATGTGGAACTCGTTGAATGTGATATCATTTGGGAGATGACAGGTGCTAAGAAGAATGACAGGTGCTAATTAAGACAGCAGATGCTAACTTTGACAGGAGCCAAGACAGCAGTTGCTAACATTGACAGGTGCTATATAGACAGCAGGTGCTAACTTTGACAGGTACTAATAAGAAGTGAATATGTAAGAAAATCACATCACGCTCTTTCACGCTCAAATCAGATCAATCACGCTCTTTCGACAACTTTATTAAAATAAACAGCTTTTAATTTGTGCACATGGCGGGTTATAATTAAGGACTGAAGAGGAAGACTTCAAATGAGAACAGGAGCATAGGTATAGTAACCCAAAATACACCAAACGTCTATTTCGTAGTAATCTCCGGTCAGACTTATTACTTACTGTGATTATGGTTGCAGGGTTTCCCGCTATTTTGTCACTTAATAACAAATTCCTTATAAAAAAAGACAAATTGTACATGTAATTTTTAGGTAGACAGTCAAAAATCGCGAAATCACTTGTAATGATTACATTTGTTTACTACTGACTTTGAAATGTTGAGGTAGAAATTTTCAAGAAATAGCTATATTAGCTACGAAAAATATAAAATGCATGTTGATATCTGACACAGCACATAATTTAAATCAATGCAGTAATACAAGAAAATACCGCGCAAAATACACCATTGTTATAATTATGCTTTTAATTGTTCTGATGAAGTTTCAATTAAGGCCGCGAAGAGGGGACGACAGCTGCATTTAATTAAAATAATTAAATTAGAGTGACCGCAGTTAATCGTTCGCGTTCGATGTTGAAGCTGCGGCTTGATCAACGTTGAAATTAATTCATTAGTTTTCTTTTAGAAAAACTCTTCAAAATTGTGGAACGTCGGTAAATTATTTTTTCATGATACTTTGACGAGTCAATTAAATTGCAGGAAATTTAAATGAAAACCGATATTTATAAATACAAACTGAAAAAATAAATAATTGCATACTATTTCTTGCAAACTGGGAGAAATAATAGGCTTTAGTTTAAATTTTTTATATCTTATGGTGTGTGTTCTCCGAAACTAATTAATTCAGTACGTAATCAAAGTGGGAAGCTATTTTTATCGTTAGGATATTTTTAATACCATGTTGAGCATCACAATGCCCATAATAAAAATGGCGCCTCATAATATTAGGTTTATTTTCTAATAAATACTTTTTAGATGTACAGAACTATACAGCGTCGAATACAATTTAGGAGTCGATTATGGCGAGAATCAACGTACGATAAACATTTTCAAACAATAAACAATATAAATGACATTGCCCGATTCACGGCATTTCAAACATTTGGGTGAAACTGAAATATAAGAAAGTGAACTTATTTTAAATATATAAAAATTTTAAATGGTCTGATGATAAGAAAGGAGATCATTGAACTTTCACCTATTTCGCCATCAAAAGAAGCCTTCACAAAGTTAGGAGCCTTCATCCTGAGGAGGCTGAGTTGCAAATGCCGCCCAAAACTTATCAAGATCTGGCAAGTCCTGCGCAAAGTTTCGTTATTATATTAACCGGTGATTATATTCCATTATTAATTTTATTATATATTTCATTATTACATTAATCGTTGATAATATATAATTATTATATATTTCATTATCATATTAACCGGTGATTATATTTCATTGTTGTATATTTCATTATCATATTAACCGGTGATTCTGAGAGAAACGGTAAAAGACTCTCGCCGGAGGTACAAATGTTGATAAGTTGTATGGTGCCTAACAAAAACTCGTGGTAAGAAGCCATGATAACCTGATCAACACTTCTATAACATGAGTTTAATAAAGTTTACTCGCGAGTGTAATGGTCTGCTCCGCCGAGTAAGAAAGTTTTTTTTTTATTTTTCTTGTTTATTTTTAAATTTATTTCCCCCTGGATAACCCAGATGAAGAACAGATATAAAGGATTGACTCAAAGGATTGATCTTTGCTCTCTCCAAACTCGTCACTTGGTTGAAGTCAGTTAATGCAAAATCTTCATCAACAATCGCGATGTGCTGGTGATGATGATGAATCTTTATCTGTGATATCCATGTAACCTTGATGATGAACACTAATCATCTTCGGTCCCGATGAACACTCGATGATACCGACGAATATAGTCGGTATGGTTCAAAAGATATACAGTTCCTTACACTCTTGGGTCGTTTGAATACTACTCTTTCTTGTAGGATTTATTCGAATTGTTCATTGTAAATATTCGGATGCTTCTTGAAAGTAGGAAGTTAAAAAAATAAATCGATACACCGTAAAAGGTCAACTATTTAGGGAGCGGGCAGTTCTTGAAGCAGCGTTCCCGTAGCAGCATGTGGAAGTTATGCAGCTTTGCAATGAGGCAATAGCAAAGATTGAGTTAACACATGTCAGGAGGTGCACAGGTAAGTTTATGAATGGGAACTATGGCAATGTTGATGTAATTTGAGAATAATGCAAAATTAGTATTTTCTGCTATTGTTTCCGGTTTAAATCAGATTATTAATTTCTTTGCAGGGATCTGGTGTTCCCAGCCTCAGATTTACTTTAATCAGACTTACTTTAATTCTCGTAGAATTTTATTTATTGTTATATATTGTTAATCGTACTGGTATATTATAGATGAATAAAAATGTTTCAAAATGGGTCAATTATCTGAACCTCGGCACGCAAGATCAACACAATGAGGGGCTTTTCCAGGATCTATTCGATCAGATTTTAAAATTGAAATTTCATTGCATTTCTATATTCAGGGACCAGTCTTATGATGGATTCAGTAACTCAATTGGTATAAAGTGGTTTTATTTCAATAAATAGAAACGATTCCGGACTGCATCTCAAAATCCCGAAAATTGATAATTCTCCTTTCTTCGCGTTTTAAATAGTTTTTTTTTTGTTCCAGATATATTACCCTCATTGCTACAGAAAAAAATTCATCCAGCCATCAGCTTTTTATGCCATGATATGAGTTTTCAATATATAAATGGTAGGAACTTACATGAACTTGAACTGAGTGATCCCGACAAATGCTGCTAATGGAAACATCAGCTTGTGACCAGGAAGTATTCTGGGAGTCTCCCTTCATTATTTCGGAAGCAATTTGCCATAAATTGGGCAATCTGGCTGTCATTTTACGAGCCCCGAAGAGAGGACGGCTGACCAATCTTACGTCATTCTGATGTGTTCTCTAAACGTCGTGCGGGGATGACGTCATGAGTGGAGTTGAACATGAAACAAATGTATTTCCGTGAGATGATTATTATTATGTATTCACTAAATAATGAGAATATTATTATGTTTGCGCTGCATACACTGTAATAGTGCTGCGCAAAAGATCAATATTTTTACACTAGTAGTACGCACAAAAGATTATTAACGAAGTAACTATGAAAGAAACAATTTTATTGTCAGATAACTCGGTAGCTTCAATGGTTAACTCAGTGAAAAAAGAGGTCATACATAATAACATATGCTTCAACTAAGGAAGTTTACAGAGGCCGATCACATCATCTGATAAATCGAATTAATACTGAAATTATTCCGTTAGTTAAGCTTACCGAAGAAGCTTGTACATAAATATAAGTAAACTAATAAATTGATAAATGATAAGATGTGAAAGAGGCAATAAATTTTTCATGTTAGAAATTTTATGAAAATATACTCATGATGCCTCATTGAGAAACGATATAGACTATATATGTGTATTAAATCTTAAACATTTGATTAATATGAACCGAATGTATAGCCATAAACTTTACGATACGAGCCATTAGATTGTCAGCACGGCAGCATGAGGAGTGAGCCATTAGATTGTCAGCACGGCAGCATGAGGTGTGAGCCATTAGATTGTCAGCACGGCAGCATGAGGNCCTGCCACAAATAAACGAGTCCCAATAAACAATTAATTCCTTCGAAAACTTTAAGTCACTAAAAACAATTTCTCAATTGATATACGCATGTATCCTATTCCTCACTCGTGTAGTATCTTCCACAACCAAGAATCAAGTCGACATTCGACACTCGCTGAGCAAACATTTTCCGTTTGTTCGCAGGGTGTCGAACAAGTCTCCGTCTGCCGCTCTAAATTGGCTGGCCCTCGCCTCCGTCAATCAGTTCAGTTGGTCGTCAACGTCTCGTGGAATCAGTGCGAGAATTTTTCCCTGATTATCCCCAAATACTGCACAGGTGTACACGTGAGCGGCAGAGAAAAAAAATTGAGATGAATTTCTCGCGGAAAATTTCCCCGTGGTTCTATTTCTTGTGCTCGTGAGCAGCACAGGAAAAATTTTTGAGATGAATGTCTCTGGGAAAATCAATCCGCGAAGAGAAATGCTGTTGAAAATTGAAGGCAATAAAATTTTATTGTTAAAATTTTACATTTCCCCCAGCAGCAGTTTGTCAGCGTGCCATATTTCTCGCTTGATGTTGTCAAGCGAGCAAAAAAAGACTCTAGTGTGAGTCATCACCTGAGTCAACATTAGAGTTAATAAGCAGCGCTTATTGCGTACCAGAATTCCCGCTAATCTCAGCGACGCAAAGCGGCAAGATTATTGCCACGCGTAAACCAGTAAAAATCTAACGTAATTTTTATATCTCAACCTCGATAGAATTGCTAACATAAAGGTAAATGTTCTTACGATATTTGATGAGTTTCAGTTCCACCTTTTGCGAAAGTTTTTTAGCTTGGGATCAGATTCAGGGAAAAAACGTATCTCATGTGATATGTCATGTTTTCATGGTTTGAATTTCCATTCTTGTAAAATTGTAAAATAGCTCTTAACTTTAAAATCATTATATATATCACTACCTAATTAGCTAGGTTCTCAACTAAAATTTATGTAGTTTATTTGGATTAAATATTTGTACAACAATTATGCATGTGCGAATCGCATTTTATGCTAGAATTTTCATATCTTGTTTTCAGAGAACAGATTTTAATGATTTTACTCGATCTATCTAATTACCTGGTATAATTAATTACGCATTATCATTGTAAAATTAAATTTAGTTAAACGTTACAGCTTTAGTGTTTAACCTAAGACTATAATGTCTTGTTATTGATTTGAAAGTAGTTGTAAATCGATTTCCGTAGCAAAATTTTCCTTCGAGCTAAATGAAGAAACGAAAGATTTCCTTGAAAGCTGCCACTTCGATTGAACGCGCTAATGAATTTCATTTGCTTAATTGAGGAACATGTTGCGCATTGCGGGACGAGGCTCATTTTCGTCCGTTACCAATCGGCAGCCACGCATCGGTTGCAAGGCGACGCAGTTTTCATTAATAATTTTTACAGTTACGCATTGATTGACGGTATTGTAGCTATGTTTAGTAACTAAGGTACATTTTTCATAATTTCATATTATCTCACTCGCTGTTAGGCTACCTGCAGGAATGTTAATAATTTTTATCCTAATCAAATAAACATAATATTCTGCATACGAAATCAAGGTGATAACCAAGTAAGAAATTCTTGGTATCTGTTCAATATCTTTCTTTATCTACGTATTTTAATATTTAACTATGCCATCATTACATAGCAAAATAATTAAAGTGAATTAATCACATTTAATTATTAAGTAATCTTGCACAATTTAAATTCTGTGCAAGAACTTCGTATGAAAATCAGTCTCTGGTTGAGGGCACGACACGCGAGCGCGAAGCCTGGTAAGGGAAATGCGTCTGGGGCTTCACTTGAACCTTGCATTTGACGTCAAGCAAGGCAAGTGACTTTCATTAATAAATTTATTTACCATATTCCCATCTCATGACGGCCATCTTGAATATCATGACAAAATATCGAAGATTATAACAATTTAGATTATTACAAATTTTTCCAACTATTTCGCCTTAATAATTGAACTCGAAGTACTGATTAGTCATACAATTTTGTTGTTAAAAAATGTTCTGCAAGGCGCAGTTTCCAGCATCTCGTTATCCGTAATATGTTTAGGATCGTAATTCTAGAATTTTTTGCTGAATTTAAATGGTAAATATTGTTTTTGCTAAAGTATAGGGGAAATATAAATCTTGGAAATTACTTATAAATTTTGATTTTCGAAAACCAACAAGCGTGTGATTACTTTTGATTGAATGTGGAATGACGCACTTGAGGATCAATTTCATCCTAAGCTCGCTTTTCGAAATTTTAATCGTAAAATCATCAGTTTATTAGACCATTCAGCAGTTCTATACTCATGGCGATAGTCCAGTAAGAAATTCTTGATATCTGTTCAATATCTTTCTTTATCTACGTATTTTAATATTTAACTATGCCATCATTACATAGCAAAATAATTAAAGTGAATTAATCACATTTAATTATTAATTAATCTTGCACAATTTAAATTTTGTGCAAGAACTTCGTATGAAAATCAGTCTCTGGTTGAGGGCACGACACGCGAGCGCGAAGCCTGGTAAGGGATGTGCGTCTGGGGCTTCACTTGAACCTTGCATTTGACGTCAAGCAAGGCAAGTGACTTTCATTAATAAATTTATTTACCATATTCCCACCTCATGACGGCCATCTTGAATATCATGACAAAATAGCGTAGATAATAACAATATAAATTATTACAAGTTTTTTCAACTATTTCGCCTTTATAATTGAACGCGAAGTACTGATTAGTCATACAATTTTGTTGTTGAAATGTTTCGTACACAACGTGTATAATAATAAATTTTCCTTTCGAAATACTTTCCCAGTATATCGAATATTTGTTTATCTCTTCAATGGGATTCGTTTTTGTGTGTGAAAATAATGTTTGTGATTAAAATTAGATTATAAATTGGTAAGAGTTATAATTTATTTCAATTTTTATCATTCATCTGGCAATTTTGGTGTTGAGTTTAGTGTGTATTTTATGATAGTTGTTGTTTTGGTATTCGCATGTTGGTCACAAATATTCTATTTATTGTCCTGCTTCTTAATGATGACGGCTGAGACTATGAATACAATATTATCATACATTCTTCTAAAATGTCAACCAATATTTCAAATTTCACCTTAACATTATGTCCCGTTAACTTGTTCCATTTTTCGACGTTTTCAGTGTGTATGTTGAGTTTCTGGTCCGACCCTTATTAATAGAAATTTTACATATTAATTTCTCGGGTTTATACCGCTCACCTCGCTGAATTTTTTCGTTACTCCAAATGGATCTTGAATATGACATTAAACTCCCAAGGCCAGAGTCTTGTGTATGTTTCTCTCTCTCTCAGGTTCTGTGAGAAGCAGTTTTCAGCATCTTGTTCTCCGTAATATGTTTAGGACCGTGTGATTAATTTCGATTGAAAGTGGAATGACGCCCTCGAGCATCAATTTAATCCTAAGCTCGCTTATCGAAATTTTAATAATAAATTAATCAGTTTATTAGACCATTCAGCAGTTTTATTCACTTATTTTACACTCATTTAAATCTTTATTTTAATTCTTGGGCCTATTGATCGCTCCAACTGACAACGTATCGGCAGGGCATCACCCATGAGAAGGTAATTAGAATGTTATTAGCAACATCCGTAGACTTAAGTTGCCAGCGTTGTACCTACTAACAACGTATCCGCAGGGCATCACCCATGAGAAGGTAATTAGAATGTTATTAGCAACATCCGTAGACTTAAGTTGCCAGCGTTGTACCTACTAACAACTTTATTAGATTAGTTTTTTCGTTACCAGGCTGAATATATTCTGAATATTTCACATTATAATCATAAGACACGTCGCATTAAATCAATGACGTTATTTTTAATAAAAGTCATATTTAAAAACAAATGATTTATTTTGACTTAATACCGGACTTTACGAATTCACTCATGAGTCATGTGGCTACATTGTAAGCCAGGCTTTAAACTTTAACACATGAGTTATATGCCATCGTTGTGCCATCGTTGCGCCACAAGCTGAACATTAAAAATTCAGCGAAGCATCAATCCACGTCGTAGTTACTGGAGATACTCTTATACCAGGTACGCAGGCATGGCAATTTCTGGTATTTGAAATAAGTCAACCAAATTACTTAGTCCAGGTGCCATATTTTACAAATTTAACTTCTTCTGTTTCATCTGAACAAAAATGTTATCGCTCAATAATCTTTAGCTTTGTGCCGTATCGTCGTTTCTTTCTATGCTTATTGTTTATTGTTAAGCCGATTCCAATACGGAAGCAAAATAAACTTTTAGTAGTCTATATGTGATCATATGAAAATACAGTGAAGCCATCTTTTTTTAGTAAACGACTGAACTAAGGTGTCAAAATGTTGAACGAATTAACGTTTAAATATTCCATACTCCGATTTGGCTAAGCACTTCGTCTAATTTATTGTGAAAATATTTGTATACTTTTTATTAATGCACGCCTGTTAATGGATGATTCGATTCGAATTTTAGTGTAGTTTTTTTGCTTTTGATAGAAATCTTGCATGAAAATTGAAAATAATAGCCGAAATGAAAATTCTTGCATGAAAAATGGCCTAATAACAGCCGAAATTTCACACTTCAACATCCGATCATAGTAATGCTCAGATTGTTTTTGAAAATATTCCGACCAGGCGCTAAAAGATCGCCATTCCCCGCAATAATGGTTAAGATGAAAACTTCTCCAAACAGTCGTTTACCAGAAAGCATTATATAACTTTTAAAAATTTGCAATTTTAATGAAAATTTCGTAACAAATTTGAATTTTGTAATCGTTTTATATCATCAAAATTTAAACCGTTTTACCCGTTTATGACAGCCACATGGCCGGCTAATACTGTGATGCCAAGCTCTCAATGAATTATTGTATTGACGGAATAATTCTAATTTTCAATTATTTTTGTCGTGTGAGTGTTGCCCACATGACCTCAAGGTTACACTGGGTAAAAATGTAACTAAATTTTGTTTTTAAATTTGTCATGAATTAAATTGTTTTTGGAATATGTATGGGACCAGGAAGATTATTGTTTGAGATATAATGTGTTTTATGAATTTCATGTAAAAACTCCTCTTAACGATTGGTAAAAAATCACTAATAATACCGAGGGTTTCAAATTAGTCATAAGTTAAATGGATTAAATGAGAATTATGTGAAAAGTAATGAGAGTTTGCAAATGTAACAGCAGCTACAGAACAGTAGTGTTACGCCAAATTTCATTTTGGAAAATAATGGCATAGTTTTCAACCTAATAGGCAGGTATAAGCACTTTTTCAACGTGAAGAATATCTGCTAAACATTTCCTGTTTTGGACAGATTTCAAGATCTTATTACGGATGTAAGAGTAAGATTAGTAAGATTATGTACATTTGATGTAAGATGATGAATGTATGAGTAAGATTATATACATTTCTCTTCTGGACCAAACTTTCGTGCTGCGAACTCTCCCGAAGTTCTGCTAAGTTGGGAGGCGCTGCGTTCGCTACGAAAATGTGCTTGTTTTCTCTCGAAGGTTTCGGTGCTTGGTGCTCCATGGCCTACGCAAGTTCTGTTATGCGATGAAATATTTCTTTACTAAATATTTATCGATTATTAATTATAACGCTAGAGCAACTCAGCAAATTGTAGCAAGAAATAGTTTCTGGTCTGAAAGCACGAGACATTTAGCCACTTATGAATTTCAATAAGGGAAGATATATTTTATACCGTAAGTCAATTAGAAATTGCCGTCGATATTCCTTTCATCACGTTCTAACAGAATATGAATTAGGGTGCTTAGCAAGTCAGGTAATAAGCATCGGACACTCATGCTTAAGCGTAAAGATTATCTAAATCAGATTGCATACATGCGAAGTCCGGCAAGACGACATTTAAATGAATCATTGAGTACGGGTTGTGAAATATTTTTCATTCATGTATTATTTAAAAGCTACTTAATAATTACGTTTCAGAACAGTTTGTTAACACTGTAAATGGCATCCTTATGTTTATTTAAAAAAAATCCGAATATTCTAATAATGTCATCGTCATTTGGTATGAGGCAGAAATGACTATAACAAAAGATCAATCATACATATTTTTATTCTAAATCAAGTCGTATTGGGCATTGTATTTTCAGTAATAAATAGAATCGTCAGCTTAAATTGTAAAGTTGGACAACTGTTGACCATTCATTACATAAATAGCTGTTCAATTGCCCAGGTTAAGTATTTGACGCCTAAACTTCATCGTGAAAAAAGTTTAATTTGCACATGAAATTTATTCATTGACATCATTATCGAGAAACCGAACGAACAACCTTATCCTTCAAATCTTGGCATGATAAAATAATTTCCATGGTGTTATTATACTCTCAATATTGAAATTATTGAACTTTGGAATATATAGGGGCATTTAAGAATATCTTAATTCAACGGCATTGGAGACTGCTATTTACTCAAGTTCAAAATCTGTGTCAAATTGAACCGCAATATAAACTTGAACTTTGCTACAATTTCTTCCATGTAGTATTTAAAAAGGTTCATTCATTCGTTGAAATTAGCTTCGGTCGTAGTATTTTAACAATTCTGCTTGATTCAATCTTCTTAATTCAATTTGATCACTTGGGCTTGATCACCTTTCTATCACACAACTTTGCATGAGCTTCTCTTTTATTTATTATTCATAGGCAATTTGTCGAACATAAAGTCTTGCTAGTGAACACAAGTGGAATACGTTGTTTAGCGCAACTTATAAAAGCTATCGGCATCATGCAGGACTGTAAAATTATTCATACATCGTTGATGCCAGTGAACTTGCCTCAGCTTCTATTGTCTCACAATATAATGGGTTTCTGTGATATTATATTCTTTAGAAAGAGCATTGTTATAAGTAAGGAAAATTTTCTAAGGCATGCTGGCTGCTGAAAGAAATTTGCAGTGAAATTTCTTGCAGATGAAAATTCCGTTCATTTTGAGACTCATTTATTTATCACAAATAATCTGTACCTTGACGGTTTGGTAATTAGCCAGCAATAGTTAAGTAGACATTTACTTCTAAGAAAGTATCATTTACCTTAAATATGTAACAATTCTTTATGATAAAGGAAATTCTGTATGTAAATAAATGACACGAGATTTTGTTGATCAAATTCCCGACTTTTAAATGATATGAATTTTTTTAAACTACTCCATTATATGAGCGAGGATTATTCTAACATGAGCTAAGGCAATTTGAACGATCGGATCACGTAAGAATTTCATCAATAATCCTCCAGCAGAGTTGCTGCGGTATCTTGCAGATCAGGACAATGACTCCGGCAGCAATTATCCAACGGTAATTTGTTGGAAGGCTGCTGGCAAGTTGAATGAACGTTCCCTGCATGGTATATCGATCTGCCTCATTCACTCCTGCCATGACCTTCGTGCTATTGAACCACCAGCAAAGAACCAGGCAAGGCTCTTAGTAAGGAAGGCTCTATCAATGTATACATCATTGTAGGAAGGCTCTAAGTGAGGAAGTCTCTATCAATGTGTCCGTCATTGTAGGAAGGCTCTAAGCAAGGAAGTCTCTATCAATGTATGCATCATTGTAGGAAGGCTCTAAGTAAGGAAGGCTCTAAGTAAGGAAGGCTCTATCAATGTATGCATCATTGTAGGAAGGCTCTAAGTAAGGAAGTTTCTATCAATGTATGCATCATTGTAGGAAGGCTCTAAGTAAGGAAGTCTCTATCAATGTATACATCATTGTAGGAAGGCTCTAAGTAAGGAAGGCTCTATTCGTCACTTGGTTGAAGTCAGTTAATGCAAAATCTTCATCAACAATCGCGATGTGCTGGTGATGATGATGAATCTTTATCTGTGATATCCATGTACCCTTGATGATGAACACCAATTAATCATCTTCGGTCCCGATGAACACTCGATGATAACTAGTCATCTACGAACTCGATATACTCAAGATGAAAAGGACTAATTTTCTGCTTACCCGATGTGCCTTTGATAATGATGACTCCTTAGTCTTTATCTGCGTACCCGATGTACCCTTAGTGATAGGGACTTCTTATCTGCGTGGCCGATGTACCTTTGATAAGGAGAACTCCTTCTTTGCATGCTAGCAGGAATGCAACGATTCCACAGATGAAGATGCGCAAGCATATTGAAATTAAAAAATCGGAAAATTCACGGAATTATTATTGAAAATAGTTTTCTTTATAGGGAATATTACTACATTTGAGAGGTTCTAGGATTTTGTTCAGAACATCTAAATATAATTAAAAAATCCCGCTTACTTTCGTAAATGTCAATGCTCGAAGACGAATATAGTCGGTATGGTTCAAAAGATATACAGTTCCTTACACTCTTGGGTCGTTTGAATACTACTCTTTCTTGTAGGATTTATTCGAATTGTTTTCCGGTTTAAATCAGATTATTCATTTCTTTGCAGGGATCTGGTGTTCCCAGCCTCAGATTTACTTTAATCAGACTTACTTTAATTCTCGTAGATTTGTATTTATCGCCATTCATATTGTTAATCGTTCTTGTTTATCATAGTTGAATAAAAATGTTTCAAAATCAAGATCAACACAATGGGGGGCTCTTACACGATATATTCGATCAGATTTTAAAATTGAAATTGTATTGCATTTCTATATTCAGGGACCAGTCTTTTGATGGATTCAGTAACTCAATTGGTATAAAGTGGTTTTATATCAATAAATAGAAACGATTCCGGACTGCATCTCAAAATCCTGAAAATTGATAATTCTCCTTTCTTCGCGTTTGAAATAGTTTTTTTTTTGTTCCAGATATATTACCGTCATTGCTACAGAAAAAAATTCATCCAACCATCAGCTTTTTATGCCGTGATATGAGTTTTCAATATATAAATGGTAGGAACTTTCATGAACTTGAACTGAGTGATCCCGACAAATGCTGCTAATGGAAACATCAGCTTGTGACCAGGAAGTATTCTGGGAGTCTCCCCTTCATTATTTCGGAAGCAATTTGCCATAAATTGGGCAATCTGGCTGTCATTTTACGAGCCCTGAAGAGAGGACGGCTGACCAATCTTACGTCATTCTGATGTGTTCTCTAAACGTCGTGCAGGGATGACGTCATGAGTGGAGTTGAACATGAAACAAATGTATTTCCGAGAGATGAGTATTATTATGTATTCACTAAATATTGAGAATATTATTATGTTGCGCTGCATACACTGTAATAGTGCTGCGCAAAACGTAATAATGAATTCATTTCAAAAGATCAGTATTTTTGCACTAGTAGCACGCGCAAAAGATTATTAACGAAGTAACTATGGAAGAAACAATTTTATTGTCAAATAACTCGGTAGCTTCAATGGTGAACTCAGTGAAAAAAAAATAAGAAGTCATAAAAAATAATGTGTGTTTTAACTAAGGAAGTTTACAGAGGCCGATCACATCATCTGATAAATCGAATTAATACTGAAATTAATCCATTTTAAAGCTTACCAGAAAAGCTTGTTCATGAATATAAGTAAACTAATAAATTGATAAATGATAAAATGTGAAAGAGGCAATAAATTTTTCATGTTAGAAATTTTATGAAATATACTCATGATGCCTCATTGAGAAACGATATAGACTATACGTGCAGTGTTAAAGCATGAGGAGTGAGCCATTAGATTGTCAGCACGGCAGCATGAGGCTGATGAAGTTGCTAGTCAGGAAGGTGACACTTGACCGTCGGGTCGACGCGAGCTCTCAGCGTTAAGTGATATTTGCGAACAAAAGGAGATTGCGTAATAATATGACTTACTTTTCGTCTTAGACTTACTGATCACATATTTTGCTATATCCTGTACCGATTTTATTGAAATTACTTTTGATATCATTGCATAATCTGAAATTCTGATAAATTATATTCATTTTTTGTCCAATTTGCCATCACTCATTATATTGTATAATATATTATGCATATTTTAGTTGCCATTCTTGTCAATCGCAGCATAATTTTCTTCGGCTTTCTTATCATTAGCCTCGTTTTTTTCTCCTGTAAGTGGAATCATCAAAGGCGTGCCATTTTCAGCAACTTGATAATATGTAAAATGGTCACCTCATTACTTGGATGAATGCTTCAAATTTCCATCCGCATCTATAATATTGTGAAGTTTACTCAAAACTCAAATGTCATTTTCTTGAATGGGCTGCATAAGAAACTGGCGCGTCATTTTTGTTATTTATTTATATAGTATAATTTTTCTCCACCATATCAACATCAGCTAAGTCTTTTGTCAATCAACTATTTCATTTTCTAATTTTATTTAAAGATTCAACTTTTTGCTGCCAAAAATAACCGAGTCCCACTACGTGGCGATAACATTAAACAATTCATTCTTTCGAAAACTTTAAGTCACTAAAAACATTTCCTCTATTGATATACGCATGTATCCTATTCCTCACTCGTGTAGTATCTTCCACAACCAAGAATCAAGTCGACATTCGACACACGCTGAGCAAACATTTTCCGTTTGTTCGTAGGGTGTCGAACAAGTCTCCGTCTGCCGCTCTAAATTGGCTGGCCCTCGCCTCCGTCAATCAGTTCAGTTGGTCGTCAACGTCTCGTGGAATCAGGGCGAGAATTTTTCCCTGATTATCCCCAAATACTGCACAGGTGTACACGTGAG
This sequence comes from Hyalella azteca, assembly GCF_000764305.2. NCBI lineage: Eukaryota > Metazoa > Arthropoda > Malacostraca > Amphipoda > Hyalellidae > Hyalella > Hyalella azteca. The sequence goes on along the minus strand of NW_025943207.1, from coordinate 22,751 downwards.
CGGCAGAGAAAAAAAATTGGGATGAATTTCTCGAGGAAAATTTCCCCGCGGTTCTATTTCTTGTGCTCGTGAGCTGCACAGGAAAAATTTTTGAGATGAATGTCTCGGGGAAAATCAATCCGCGGAGAGAAATGCTGTTGAGAATTGAAGGCAATAAAATTTTATTGTTAAAATTATACTTTTCCCCCAGCAGCAGTTTGTCAGCGTGCCATATTTCTCGCTTGATGTTGTCAAGAGAGCAAAAAAAGAGGCTAGTGTGAGTCATCACCTGAGTAAACATTAGAGTTAATAAGCAGCGCTTATTGCGTACCAGAATTCCCGCTAATCTCAGCGACGCAAAGCGGCAAGATTATTGCCACGCGTAAACCAGTAAAAATCTAACGTAATTTTTATATCTCAACCTCGATAAAATTGCTAGCATAAAGGCAAATGTTCTTACGATATTTGATGAGTTTTATTTCCACCTTTTGCAAAAGGTTTTTAGCTTGGGATCAGATTCAGGGTAATAACGTAACTCATGTGATATGTCATGTTTTCATGGTTTGAATCACCATTATTGTAAAATTGTAAAATAGCTCTTAACTTTACAATCATTATATATATAACTACCTAATTAGCTAGGTTCTCAACTAAAATATATGTAGTTTCTTTGGATTAAATATTTGTACAATAATTATGCATGTGTGAATCGCTTTTTTATGCTAGAATTTTCATATCTTGTTTTCAGAGAACAGATTTTAATGTTTTTACTCGATTTATCTAAAAAAATTACCTGTTATAATTAATTACGCATTAACATTGTAAAATTGAATTTAGTTAAAAGTTACAGCTTTAGTGTTTAACCTAATACCATAATGCCTTGTTCTTAATTTGAAAGTAATTGTAAATCGATTTCCCTAGCAAAATTTTCCTTCGAGCTTAATGAAGAAACGAAAGATTTCCTTGAAAGCTGCCGCTTCGATTGAACGCGCTAATGAATTTCATTTGCTTAACTGAGGGACATGTTGCGCATTGCGTGGCGTGGCTCATTTTCGTCCGTTGTAATGAAGGCTGTCCTTCATCGGGGTTCGTTTCACTCACTCGGATACTATAAACATTTAGGAACACCAACAATTTAATAGAGCAAAACACGAATCAAAATTTACATCAAGGGATAACGCCATACATTAATTTATCTGACACCTTAGCTGTTCAATCTACAGATTCAACAGGCAACATCTGTGAATTCCTAAAACAAGATAGTCTGCAGAGCTTCTCCGGTCCTCAAAGTAAGAAGTAGGTCCACGCGGTGAACGCTAAGCACGAAAAGCTTCAAGGACAAGCTTGGAGAGTGTCACCTCGAGTCCAGTCCACGCGAGATCCGCAACCCAATAAAGGCAGGGTAGGTTGACTTGAACCAAAGCAAGTTAAGGCGTAATGATTATCGTCAACCATGCCTAGAAATGGGTTGTTCACAGGAGGACTGCTGGGTAACGACTGGTCTAAGGTCCGGTCTATCACTCTTGTGGAGTGTTTCCAACTGGTGCCTTCTAGAATTTTATTTACAACCTTACATCCGTTACCAATCCCTAGCCACGCATCCGTCGCAAGGCGACGCAAATTTCATTAACAATTTTTACAGTTACGTGTTAATTGTCGGTATTGTAGCTATGTTTAGTAACTAAGGTACATTTTTCATAATTTCATATTATCTCACTCGCTGTTAGGCTACCTGCAGGAATGTTAATAATTTCTTTAATTTTCATCCTATCAATATATATAATCTTCTGCATACCAACCCAAGGCGATAACCAAATAAGAAATTCTTGGTATCTGTTCAATATCTTTCTTTATCTACGTATTTTAATATTTAACTATGCCCTCATTAAATAGCAAAATAATTAAGTGAATTAATTAATTTTAATTGTTAATTAATCATGCACAAATTAAATTTTGTACAAGAACTTCGTATGAAAATCATGTCTCTGGTTGAGCGCACGCCGCGCGAGCGTGAAGCCTGGTAAGGGATGCGCGTCTGTGGCTTCACTTGAACCTTGCATTTGACGTCAAGCAAGGCTAGTGACTTTCATTAATAAATTTATTTACCATATTCCCACCACATGACTTCCATCTTGAATTTAATGACCAAATATCGTAAATTATAACAATTATTATAACAATTTAGATTACCAATACAAATTTTTTCAACTATTTCGCCTTTATAATTGAACGCGAAGTACTGATTAGTCATACAATTTTGTTGCTAAAATGTTTCGTACACAACGTGTATGACAAGAAACTTTACTTTCGAAATAGTTTCCAGTATATCGAATATTTGTTTATCTCATGAAAGGGATTCGTTTTTGTGTGTGAAAATAATGTTTATATTTCGCCGTAAAAATAGTAGGTAGTGTGATTAAAGTAAGATTATAAATTGGTAAGATTTTTTTATTTCAATTTTTGTCATTCATTTGGCCATTTCGGTGTTGAGTTTAGTGTGTATTTTGTGATAGTTGTTTGTGCATTCGCATGTTGCTCACAAATATTTTATTTATGTCTGTCCAGCTTATTAATGATTACGGCCGAGGCTATGAATATAATATTATCATACATTCTTCTAAAATGTCAACCAAGATTTAAAATTTTACCTTAACATTATGTCCCGTTAACTTGTTCCATTTTTCGACGTTTTCAGTGTGTATGTTGAGTTTCCGATCCGACCCTTATTCCTAGAAATTATACATATTAATTTATCGGGTTTATTCCAATTACCTCGCTGAATCTTTTCGTTGCTCCAAATGGATCTTGAATATGACATTAAACTCCCAAGGCCAGAGTCTTAATTGTGTATGTCTCTCTCTCTCTCAGGTTCTGTGAGACGCAGTTTCCAGCATCTCGTTCTCCGTAATATGTTTAGGATCGTAATTCTAGAATTTTTGATGAATTTAAATGTTAAAATATTTTTTTTTGCTTAAGAATAGGGAAAATAAAAATCTTGGAGATGAAATATAAATTTTGATTTGGCGAAAGCCAACAAACGTGTGATTAATTTCGATTGAAAGTGGAATGACGCACTCGAGCATCAATTTCATCCTAAGCTCGCTTATCGAAATTTTAATCATAAATTAATCAGTTTATTAGATCATTCAGCAGTTCTATTCACTTATTTTACACTCATTTAAATCTTTATTTTAATTCTTGGGCCTATTGATCGCTTCAACTAACAACGTATCAGCCGGGCATCACCCATGAGAAGGTAATTAGAATGTTATTAGCAACATCCGTAGACTTAAGTTGCAGCGTTGTACGTTCCCTACTCAGATAGATAAGTTTACCATCAACTGGACTATTGTTGAGATTCACTGCTAACTAATCGCATAGAAAGAGTACGATTTTTTATTTGAATTGATGTCATTTATCGATGCTCCAGACGATCTGTTCATGATGCTCAGGTAAGCAATGGAGTCATTTAGAAGCTGTCCAAGCTTGACATTTGGTTCATCTTTTTCCGTCGGCTATAGCGGGAACATCGGAGCGACGTGCGATGCATGTCAGTGTCGTCTTGACTCTGACGAGGTTAGGTGTGCGCTGCTCCTGAACTATAAAACCACATGAGATCACCGCGGGTGTGAGAGTATTTTTTGTGCAGAATAAATTGGCAATCGATATCGCTTGTGAATCTCAGATGCTTACAAAATCGGACAAGAACTGAAAAGATTAAGCACTTTAAACAGATTAAGTGATAAAGTAGCGCAATTAACTAGAGAATTTCCTCGAGTTTAAATATTAAAGTGAGCCACAGACAGGGTTCAAATTTAATAACATAATTAACATGTAATAACATAATCAGGCCTGTGAAATCCTTCAGAATTTCTTTCTCTTATAATAAGCGGTAAAGATTATACGTATAAATTTGAATATATTTTTATTTAAATGTAAATAAAATTATAATATTGCACAAGATAAATATCACACAAAAGCATCGTTCATTCAACGTGATGTATTTATTTTGCCAAAGTAAACACTTCAACGTAATTTATTCTGAGAGAATAACGCGTTTATAGCACGGTAGAATTTTACGCTTACTTTCTAATAATCAAATCAATTGTGTTTCTGGCACAATAAAAAGTAAATAAAGTAATATTGGGTTTGGATTGTCTTGAACAGTCAATTTTAGAACGAGGACAACGAAGTTTTTCTTCTATTCATTCGTCTTTAAAAACGAACTTTCTATTAGTTCATCGTATTTAAATTTAACTACCAGAGTACATATTTTAAAGTTTTATTTCTTAAGTATGCAATTTTTCATTTAACTAACATCAAAAGCTAAATTTATCTTCGAATATATCTTCTGGAACATTTCATTCATTTCTATTTCTTCACTATGCGCACAAATTAATTTTCGTAACGTCGTACACTAATATATACGAATAAATTAAATAAGAATTAACAATTAAAAAATAAGTTTTTTTCGTTTTTTCGTTACCAGGCTGAATATATTCTGAATATTTCGCATTTTAATCATAAGACACGTCGCACTACATCAATGAAGTGATTTTTTTTATTAAACTCATATGTAAATGCAAATGATTTATCTTGACTTAAAACCGGCCTTTAAGAATTCACTAATGAGTCATGTGGCCACATTGTAAGCCAGGCTTTAAACTTTAACTCATGAGTTATGTGCCATCGTTGCGCCATCGTTGCGCCACAAGTTAAACATTAAAAATTCAGTGAAGCATCAATCCACGTCGCAGTTACTGGAGTGAATTCTTATACCAGGTACGCAGGCATGGCAATTTCTGGTATTTGAAATAAGTCAACCTAATTACTTAGTCCAGGTGCCATATTTTACTAATTTAACCTCTTGTGTTTCATCTCAACAAAAATGTTATCGCTCAATAATCTTTAGCTTTTTGCCGTATCGTCGTTTCTTTCTATGATTATTGCTTATTGTTAAGACGATTCCAATAATGAAACAAAATAATCTCTTATAAGTGTATATGTGACCATATGAAAATACAGTGAAGCCATCTTTTTTTAGTAAACGACTGCACTGAGGTGTCAAAATGTTGAACGAATTAACGTTTTAATATTCCATACTCCGATTTGGCTAAGCACTTCGTCTAATTTATTGTGAAAATATTTGTATACTTTTTATTAATGCACGCCTGTTAATGGATGATTCGATTCGAATTTTAGTGTAGTTTTTTTGCTTTTGATAGAAATCTTGCATGAAAATTGAAAATAATAGCCGAAATGAAAATTCTTGCATGAAAAATGGCCTAATAACAGCCGAAATTTCACACTTCAACATTCGATCATAGTAAGGCTCAGATTGTTTTTGAAAATATTCCGACCAGGCGCTAAAAGATCGACTTTCCCCGCAATAATGACTAAGATAAAAACTTCTCTAAATCAGTCATTTACCAGAAAGCATTGTATAACGTTTCTAAATTTGCAATTTTAATGAAAATTTCGTAACAAATTTGAATTTTGTAATCGTTTTATATCATCAAAATTTAAACCGTTTTACCCGTTTATGGCAGCCACATGGCCGGCTAATACTGTGATGCCAAGCTCTCAATGAATTATTGTATTGACGGAATAGTTCTAATTTTCAATTATTTTTGTCGTGTGAGTGTTGCCCACATGACCTCAAGGTTACACTGGGTAAAAATGTAACTAAATTTTGTTTTAAAATTTGTCATGAATTAAATTGTTTCTGGAATATGTATGGGACCAGGAAGATAATTGTTTGAGATATAATGTGTTTTATGAATTCCATGTTAAAACTCCTCATAACGTTTGGTAAAAAAATCACTAATAATACCGAGGGTTTCAAATTAGTCATAATTTTAACGGAATAAATGAGAATTATGTGAAAAGTAGTGAGAGTTTACAAATGTAACAGCAGCTACAGCACAGTAGTGTTACACCAAATTTCACTTTTGAAAATAATGGCATTGTTTTTAACCTAATAGGCAGATATAAGCACTTTTTCAACGTGAAGAATATCTGCTAAACATTCCCATTTTTGGACAGATTTCAAGATCTTATTGCGAATGTATGAGTAACATTTCTCTTCTGGACCGAACTTTTGTGCTGCGAACTCTCCCGAAGTTCTGCTAAGTCGAGAGGCGCAGCGTTCGCTACGAAAATGTGCTTGTTTGCTCTCGAAGGTTTCGGTGGTTGGTGCTTCATGGCCTACGCAAGTTATCTTATGCGATGAAATATTTCTTTCCTAAATATTTAACGATTATTAATTATAACGCTAGAGCAACGCAGCAAATTGTAGCTAGAAATATAAATGGTCTGAAAGCACGAGACATTTAGCCACTTGTAAATTGCAATGAGGGAACCTACATTTCATACCGAAAGTCAATTAGAAGAGTACGTCGATATTCATTTCATTACGTTCTAACAGAATATGAATTAGGCTGCTTAGCAAGCCATGTAAGCATTCGGACACTCATGTTTAAATGAAGTCCGGCAAGACGACATCTAAATGAATCATTGAGTACAGGAAGTGAGATATTTTTCATTCATATATTTTTTCAAAGCTATTTAGTAATGACGTTTCAAAACACTTTGGTAACACTGTAAATTGCATCCTTATGTTCATTTTAAATTTTAATAAAAATTAAATGTTTATTTAAATTTAATAAAAATTCAGAATATTCTAATAATGTTATCTTCATTTGGTATGGGGCAGAAATGACTACAACGGAAGATCAATCATAAATAGTTTTATAAATAGAGTCGTATTGGGGATTGTATTATCAGAAATAAATAGAATCGTCTGCCTAAATTTTTAGGTTGGACAACTGTTGACCATTCATTACATAAATAGCTGTTCAATTGCCCAGCTTAATTATTTGACGCCTAAACTTCATTGTGAAAAAAGTTTAATTTGCACATGAAAATTATTCATTGACATCATTATCGAGAAACCGAACGAACAACCGTATCCTTCAAATTTTGACATGATAAAATAAAAATCTATGTCAAATTGAACCGCAATTTATACTTTAATTTGCAACAATTACTTCCATGTAGTCTTCAAAAAGGTTCATTCATTCATTCAAATTAGCTACAGTCGTAGTATATTAACAAGTGTGTTTGATTCAATCTTCACAATTCAATTTGATCACTTTGGCTTGATCACCTTTCTATCACATCACTTTGCGTGAGCTGCTTTTTTATTTCTTATTCATAGGCAATTTGTCGAACATAAACTCGTGCTAGTGAACACAAGTGGAATACGTTGTTTAGCACAACTTATAAATGCTACCGGCATCATGCAGGACTGTAAAATTATTCATACATCGTTGATGCCAGTGAACTTGCTTCAGCTTCTATTGTCTCACAATATAATGGGTTGCTCTGATATTATATTCATTAGAAAGAGCTTTGTCATAGGAAGGAAAATTTTCTAAGGCATGCTGGCTGCTGAAAGAAATTTGCATTGAAATTTCTTGCAGAAAAACACATTTCGTTCATTTTGAGACTCATTTATTTATCAAAAATAATCTGTACCTTGATGGTTTGGTAATTAGCCAGCAATAGTTAAATAGACATTTACTTCTATGAAGAATCGTTTTCTTTAAATATGTAATATTTCTTTGAGATAAAGGAAATTCTGCATGTAAATAAATGGCACGAGATTTTGTTGATCAAATTCCCGACTTTTAAATGACATGAATTTTTTTTAAACTACTCCATCATATGAGCGAGGATTATTCTAACATGAGCTAATGCAATTTGAACGATCAGATAACGTAAGAATTTCATTAGTAATCCCCCAGCAGAGTTGTTGCTGTATCTTGCAGTTCAGAACAATGACTCCGGCAGCAATTACCCAACGGTAATTTGTTGGAAGGCTGCGTGGCAAGTTGAATGAACGTTCCCTGCATGGTATATCGATCTGCCTCATTCACTCCTGCCATGACCTTCGTGCTATTGAACCACCATCAAAGAACCAGGGTCGCCTCTAAGTAAGGAAGTCTCTATCAATGGATACATCACTGTAGGAAGGCTCTAAGTAAGGAAGTCTCTATCAATGTATACATCATTGTAGGAAGGCTCTAAGTAAGGAAGGCTCTATCAATGTATACTCACTGTTAGAAAAATGACCGTTAACGGTATTACCGGCGTTTCAGTGGCCGGTCGGCACGTGAAAAGAAACACCGTTTCACTGTTTCTATTCCAATTTAACACCAGAAATCCGTAAAACATCTGATAAAAACGGCGAAACAGTTTATTTTCACGTTGCGACCGGTCACTAGGATGCCGGTGGGACCGTTTTTTCACTGTTTTTTCTAACAGTGTAGTGAGCGTTAATTGACTTGTACTGATGGTTGCCGCCACGTACGACAAGTTTAAATGTTCTCAGTTCCATACAAACGTCCTCAGGTTGCTACACTCAATAGTTTACGTATTATTTAAGTTGAAAGTTATGTTCCTGGAGAGTGACAGACGGCGGTAGAGGGCAAACCAGGAAATTTAAAAATTGTGCATATGATAAAAATTCACATTACAAGTTTTTTAATCAATTTTATAATTTACTTAACAAAACATTCCTGGCATCCAATTGAGTGAAATTTTACAGTAGGGTTTCATCCTTGCGTGAAGCTTAGAGAAAAGTGGCACGAAGAGCTTGAAAATTCCATGGCGTTTGTAATTCATGGAAACTCAAAGACGTTTTTTAATTGGAAACTATTGGGCGCCATTGACGTGGACAAAAGATAAATAATTGATTGTTTAATTATAATTTGTCACCACAGTGCAAACATTTGGACGAAGACGAAATGAAATTTTGTGGGATTTCTTGCAAAAGCAATTGAAGCAGGGCGTTTGAAGATACGCGCAATATAGATAATAGGGCAACATGGGGCAGCGCGCCCCCTCCTTTTTTAAACTAAATTTTTAATGAAGTTTTAATTGATACGAGGTGGTTCTTTGTGTTTAAAGGTACAACTAATGAGGAATGTATGATGTGAATTAGACGCCTATATGTTTATTCAATTTTTAATGAAACACTATTTTGTAAAAAGTGTCAAAATGGGCCCATTGCCCCACCCCTGGGGCAATGGGCCCATGGGCTTGGGGCTAGGCGCCCACCCTTGGTCCCTTTACCGCAAATGCATATATTTCGTTTAAAAATGAAAAAAACAACACTTTACAGTTAAAAATAAGAAAATGTAATAAAAAATACATTCACTCATTTATTAATAACTCAAAAAATCATACACTTAACTTGAAAAAAATATACTCTTGGCTTTAAAAATCTATCACTGACGTGAAGAAAAATATTTCATTGACATAAAAATATATATCCTTGACTTGAAAAATATATCCTTGCGATAAAAAATTCGTCCTTGACATGAAAAAATGTATCCTTGACTAGAAAAATTATATTTAGTTGATCAGAAAAAAACTTCGTTCCAGTTTCTTCCATAATCCAGATATTATGTGCAGAGAATTCGTACCTAATCTTCTCAAAATTATCCCTATAAATATTACTTTGAAAATATAATTCACAGTAATTTCAAAAGCTTCATCTTCAGTAATGGAAAAAATTTTTATTTAGCAGCAAAAAAATTTTTATCTGGACTAAAACAGTTATTCATAAATAGCTTGATAACGCAAACATTTGGCAAAACGTAAATCCGTACACTTCATCCCAGTGAAACTGTCGACTGGCGGTAGAGAACACGGACCAATATCTGTCATACTTAGCGAGAAACCCGCTATGGGCCCGTGACCCGCAGTGGGCTCACTGCCCCATGTTACCCTATATTAGATACGCGCAATACAGTATAGTATATTAGATCATTTAATCCACTTCGTTTCAACGTTGAAGCGCGATATATTGTCTTTGTTTTATTTTGATACATTGTACTATATTTTTAATAAAAAAATTTGTGTCATAATGAACAATTGAAGTCAGTTGGCCATAATAGTTGAACTTAATTTTCACTTAGATTAGTTGCATTGGCTAAAATTAATGGTTCAAAACCACGCAAAGAGCGTCAAAGTGCGAATTACAAGATTTCTATACATGTATAGAAATCTTGATAATCTAGAAATCTATGTATAGAGCTGATTTAATTCTTTGACTTGTATTCTCGTAACCGAAAACGAAACATTCGAGTATATACGGAGAAATTAACCTTTACAACGAAGTGTTATTGTATCTTCAGTGAGAAACATTTCCAAGATAATTTTTCTCGGCATAGTTTCGTCACATCGTCTTATTTCGTGCAAAGTCTTTCAAGGCCTGCAAGTCTTTGAAGTTCCGCAAGTCTTTTCTCCTGCCTTTGCAGTAAAGTTTGTGTTTATGTCCAAAGTCCACCAAGTGAGTGGTCTTGTTGACGATACACTACGAGAATGTCACTTCAAAATCTAATAGTTTGCTGGAATTCATTTTCTTGTAAGGTAACTGTTGGAAACCAACAGCAAACACTATTGCAAAAACATTGCCGGGACCTTAGAAGTTCAGTTCTAAGAACGCATAGGAAACTGCCTCGCTGTTACAAGAAACAATCTACTCGAGGCGCCGATACTGCTGTCAGAACATGTATTCATAGAAATAAATCCGCGTGAAGTTGAATCCTGTTCATTTCAAATAAACAGATATTTGATATTTTTAGCACTCACACAGGAATTTTCTCCTAAACAAAAAATTTAAAAAGCACTTTCAAATTTTTTTTCGTTTATATCATTACCATACGTGGAACAAAGTACGAAATTGTGCTTTTTAAAACTCAATCGGCAGGTAAGTGAGCCTGACTTATGATAGCACCACTCAATTTGCGTGCAAGTTAATTGTAATTGATGAGAAACTTTCAACTTTTACAACGATTTTGACATCTCACATTCGTTTTAAGTTCGAATCTATAAAATGTAAAACCCATTGTTAGCTAACTTAACAGAGCAATTTGTAAAATATCGTACATGCACTTTATTCTTAGAACAAATCAAAGTAGAGGCTCGCCAATCAGCAATAAATAGTCCGTCTACATTGAGCGATGAAAATAAATGCGTCCCAGCTTTGCTCTTCATGATCGATGTCCTCGGTAAAAACTACTCATTAAGATAACCGCGCCTGTTTATAGGTAAACTATTTCACTGATGCAAACTTCTTTTGTGGAGGTCATGATTAAAAATGTATCTAATTTCCAAACAAAATCGGTAAATTTTCTGTATAGTTACTTCTAGTTCGATATCGAAAGTGAAAACTTTCAGAATCGTATCAATTAAGGATTCATTTATCACACTTCCCTAGAATCTTTCATTGCATTGTTAATCCTGACGGCAAATTCTGAAGTCATATCAGATTCCCTATAATTTATGTTGCTATATTAATCGAACATAACTATTATTTAACCTTTTAACTAACTTTTTAACTTTTATTCAAAGTTGATATTAAAATGAATATAGGGGTTAGACAAAATAAGGGAAACATCTGAGAAATCCACACGATATATTTTACTGTGATGTAGGCCCGCCTTTTGCAGCAATTGCAGCCTCAAATCTCGAAAGCATTGATTCAAACAAATATTGAATTGTTCTTAACGGAATTTCACCCATTCTTCAGTAATGTGATAAACAGTAATGTATACTAGTAAAAAATCCTATTGCCCATTGTATTCGATATCTCCGAGTAGCTCCTCAAATTGGTAATTTAGCTATGTCAAAGACATGCATAGATTTAAAAGAAACACGACAAAAATTTGATTAGTAGTTCACTCGGTTCTCAACTAAAGTCCCGTTGGACTGAAAAATGTGCTGGCATAACTTAACAATATGTACTAATGGATCTCAAGAGACAACTAACGCCGAAATTCTTTCGTTTTAGAATTATTAACACAATTTCAAAGTGTCTTGTGCATTGTTTCATTCATGCGGTGCACAAAATGCCCCAATTAAATTCATGACCTTGGAGGATTAATTAATTTCGAGCGGGCCAGCGTGACCGAGGACAGAGCAGTATAGTAAGCATAATAATATCATACATGAGTCCAACTTGAGCATTTAATAAATTCTTCATTGGATGGGCCATTGTAGGTGACGATGGACTTCAATAAATTCTTCATTGGATAATTGACGATTAGTACGCGATTTTCTCTTACATATTCCGAGCTGAATACGAGTTCTGCCTCAAAACGAGTTCTGCCTTCGCCCAGATTTTGCAACGAAACCAATGTTTACTGTCATTTCCTTTATATAGATTAATTTTCAAGTTTTAATTATTCAACGACTGGATTTAAATAGATGTATAGTCTTCATCCAGTCCGTAAACTCATTTTTTATCGCAATATGCTTCATTATGTTATCTCTATAACGCAGCCAGTAACAACTTGCATGATATACGAAACTTTTTTTTTCGAGCCCTCGCTGCATCGCACTCGAACTGCTGGGAATATAGACACATTCAACTTTGTCCTCAAAATCAGCCGGCAAATCCGTGCCTTAGACGTAAGGCCCAGAAGACCTCTCGACAATACACCAGCCTGCCTGCGGTCCCAATTTACTCCCAGCAAAATGAAACCCAAAATCGGTTTCGTGCCCTCAAATTTGAGCGCCTGTTGGGGCACCTCAAATTAACACTGGGGTGCCTCTAAATTGAATACTGAAAAACAAGTTCAGGGGCAGCACTTCAAATGTTGAATAAAGAGCAATAATTTCGTTTAAATGAATCATATTCATTCATTCAAAACTCTTCATTCGCAACCTTAAAATTTAATATTTATATTATTTTGCCTTACAAAAATGTCTTCCACTCGGGCATGCGTTTCTCGTGTAGCGCACCATCCTTCCCTCTGTCTAGTGTAGGCTAGAAAAATTGGCCCGTAAAATGGAGTTCAGGAGAAAAATAGTTGGGCAGTGCGGCTCTCAATGGCAATCGCGAGGGGTTTAGCCCAACTTGCAACAGTTCTCAGGAACACACACCAGTTTTGAGCGCGTTTCTTTGCAATTGTTAAAGCCCATCACTGCTTTGGTATTGCAAAATTATCCAGGCAGCACCAGTTTAACATCGTTAAAATAATTTTGTCTTTAGTGGAAATATTAGATAATTTTATATTCAATTATGAATCGTTTTTACAAAACCTTACAAAATACAATTACAATAGAATAGTTCGTAGCATACCTTAAAGTTTATCTTTTCGCTCGGACCTTTTCGTAAACTTTTTTCGCTCGCGTTTATTACACTTCTCACATTCAGGTAATTTTCACTGCAATAGACAACTTCAGTCGTATTTAAAATCCTACAAAACTTAGGGCTCCAAATGAATTAAATTCATTCGAATGAATGCGCGGGTCAGCGCGATTCGGTTTCGAGTCGGAATACGAATTTTCGCACAAATACAATATATATTTAGCTTGTGTGCTCTACTCTCGATGAACGGATGCGTTGTGGCAGACGGAAGTTTAAGATTTCAGTTGCAAAATAATTGAACTTGGTAGGAGACGTCGGCGATATGGATGAACTATCTGATAGGTCGTGCGGAACCAAGCGTTCTATAATATTTATCAAGCGACACATTTAGTGAATTTTATTTATAAATTTTTTTATCGCAACGTTCGTTACTCTGGGTTTTGACTATGAAAAGCTACAGTAACTGTGTTGAGAACAATTCTTGAACGAAATTCTTAAATATGTAGCCATTCGCTTCTCAACATTTTTATACAGAAAATTTTTCCCCATTTTTTACTACTATTCCATTTACTATTCAACATTTTTATACAGAAATTTTTTTCCTATTTTTAGCGCATTTTCTCATTTATGTAAAAATGCACTATTGTGCTCGTCATGTCCGTCCCGTCTGTCTGTCCGTCTGTCCGTCCGTCCTTCCGTCCGTGACCACGTTTTCCTCGACGAGAAAATGCGCTCTCTGTCATTCACTGCAGTGAGTACTGAGTTATATTTTTTACTACATTCCATTTACTTTCAAAGTTTTGGTACAGAATTATTTTTTTCACCGAGTGTACGTGTTCAATGCTTTTTACTTACATGTTGGTGATCATTGCCATAAAATTTATAAATTATTCTTGGCAATTACTGGAATTGCTGGCCTTGAAGGTGGCTTAATGCGCTGGCAAAGAACAGCCCCTCCCAGTTGACTTACCTCGCTTATACCGTTGTGATTGTCAATTAATTACAGTCTCATCGATTAAAAAATTAATGCAACGTCAAGTTCTTCGTTAAAACTGTCGTTTCAATGGCCTCGTGATGCTAGCAGTAAGTTCCTAATCATTTAAATGGAACAGATGAAGTTATATGTAGTTTCCATCACTCATGCTAACAATGTATACTAATATCGGGTATTCACATGACAGCGTATCTTCTCATCAATTGAATTATTGGATTTCGTTAATATGAGATAACTGACCTATCAATGTATTGTCTGAGCGAAAATAGTAATACGCTGATTTTAGCAGATAATCATGGAGTTTCTGCATTTTCTCATCTGTAAAAAACTCAGTGACCTGAGACGAATTTGATATGAACAGTCCCAGGTTTAGGACAAATTATTTTGTCTACATTTCTATACCGTCTTAAATAATTAATAGAAACTACTTTCCCTCTATCGAAAAAATCTGAAGTACACCTCCCGACAAATCGGAGCGAAAGAAGATCGCGTTCGATCCAATTTGATTCAACAAATTCGCATCCTGACTAGCATCGGAAATTAAACAGAAGTCAATTTCATCAAATCCCCATTGACATCAATCGTTTCATCAATCCAACAACAAAGATGGAGACTTTCGCAGCTACTATAAAACTTGTGAACAATGGATTCTTCAGTGGACAATCTTTCACATGAACAAATGATCTCGAATCTCTTGAGGAACAATTCGGTAGCCATTCAACCAATCACTTCTGTCATTCTGCCGGTGACACGACTGAACTGGTAATAACACTAACGTCTACTTATATAAATTAAACTAAATCTGATCACTAGAATAACCAAACACAGGAGCGTCGGATAGGAAATGGGCTTCGACAAGAGAAAATTAAAAAAAAGAAGTAATCCAAACGAGGTCCTATACCAACGCTTAATAAGCATGACTACACCTATATTGTAGCAACACAAAAATACAGAACAATACATAATATAACATGGAACAATAACTGAATATCACATAGAGCGATAACTGAATAAAACATAGAGCAATAACTGAATAGAACATAGAACAATAGCTGAATATAACATAGAGCAATAACTGAATATAACATCGAACAATAACTGAATAGAACATAGAACAATAACTGAATGTATCATAGAGCAATAACTGAATTAGAACATAGAACAATAACTGAATAGAACATTGAACAATAACTAAATAGAACATAGAACAATAACTGAATGTATCATAGAGCAATAATTGATTAGAACATAGAACAATAACTGAATAAAATATAGAACAATAACTGAATATAACATAGAGCAATAACTGAATAGAGCATAGAACAATAACTGGATATAACATAGAACAATAACTGAATATAACATAGAACAATAACTGAATAGAACATAGATCAATAACTGAATAGAACATAGAACAATAACTGAATAGAACATAGAGCAGTAACTGAATAGAACATAGAACAATAACTGAATTAGAACATAGAGCAATAACTTATTATCCAAAATTATCATAAATTACAACATACAAAAATTTTTTTTTCTCAAAATGATTATTGATTTTATTGAGATTCTGTGTGTGAGGAGGATAGATTCATTGGTTACTAGATTTTGTAAGCCATATCCTGCTCTTGGTAGGAGCTATCACACTCTTAAATCATTTTCTCAGTTGTTGCCAGGTCTCTGTGTTGTAAACTTTGGTTTTGTAAGTATTGAAGGATCAGTATGATCTAATTCTTTTTTTCCTCCCATCCTTGGCGTACCGAGTCGTTGATTGCTTTGGTACAGTAAAGTTCTTAAGGCGTCCAGTGTAAGTAGTGATGCCATTATTCTTGCATTTCTCCTGCCGTTTCCTTCTGGCAGAGAAATGACAGATTTTATTCTATTTGTCAGCACCCAATGTTGTAACGTCTGAAATATTCTCCATTCTTAGCTCTTGGTGATCCATTGTCAACTATATTCACATGAAGTTATGAAGCTTACATAACTCAAAATAAATTTCATAATGCCAACATGTTGAAATTTCTTGTTTTTGATGAAAAAATTATAAATTTGATATGCCAATTCCTGCTTAAATGCTAATTTTAATCTAATGTTTGTTGAATTAATTTAATTGAGACCACATTTTGCACGAGATTTATCATTTAAGCTCTTGCTTTGCAAGTCATTCCTGTTGTTCCAGGTGTTTGCGACCATTATTATTAATGATAAATTAAAATTAGTTAGATGTGTTTTGGTCAATTGAAATTTTTTATTTTTTGATGCAATTATTGTCAGAATTTTTCATGGTAATGCTAAAACGTAATTTCATGAGGGTACAATGTGATGTAAAATCAGTAAAAATAATTTTGACCCACAATCTCTGCTTCAATCTTTGACAACAAAGCCATACTTCATCTATGCTATTCCTTGAGGTGGGGTAGAATTCTGTATTTGACTTGTGTCGCCAATCTCAGCCAATTTTTTCTGGTCAACTTTGTTGCATCTTTGTTTCTTTATCTTGCAAGGGCAGTTGTTCATTTACTATTCAGCCTTAACTGCATGTTTAAAATTTGTGACCTTGAAAATTTGGTGGCTATGATTACAATTCTATCTACATATGTACCAGATTACTCTGCCTCACTCATAGCTTCCTTAGATGCTTCACCCATGTCATGTATTTATTGTTGAGTAAATTCCTCACATGTTACTGCCGTCTCCTTCATGATCAGCTTTTCCATTAAAAGAGTGCAGTGGTGTTTCTTTCCTAAAACATTTTATTATGCATTGCTTTAGTCTTGAAACTTGAGTGTGTCTGTACCCTTCTCACCAGGTTGGATTTGCCTTCCTGTGATATCTTAAGTCATATAATTAAATTTTATCTGATCAAGCATGAAATATTTTCTAATCATCTCTTTGTAACAATAATTATTAACCCACATCATGGCTCCTTGATAAACTGTCCCTAGATCAGTTCTAATATAGTTTTAGCCCTGTTATCTTGACATACCTGATATACTGCAACTGTCACAAAGTCAGATAGCATTTCAAATAATGTGATGAATAACCTGTCACAACAAAATTTCATTCCCATCACACTATTTCTTATTGTAAATTAAAGTTCATTGTTAATTAAATGACCTCATTCATTGAGCTCTGCATTTCTTAAAACTGATTTTTGTTCTCACTCCCCATGTTTTGCTGTCACTACCATTGCTGGTGGAACCTACTTTTACTGCATCTGCTAATGGATTATTTCCTGGCAACACCACTGCCACGTCCTTGTATGACATCACATCTACTGATTACTGCATTACTGCAACTACTTGACTGAGGTAATGCTGCCTCCACCTCACTGATGTAACGCTGCCGCTACATCATACCTGATGGTGTTGTGGTCTCTTCATTACGGCTCCTGCAGTTGATGCGGACGAGATCTGGCGGCTGGGCAAGAGGTTCCGTAAGCTGGACTTGGACAACTCTGGGTTGCTGAGTGTTGAGGAGTTCATGTCCTTACCTGAGATACAACAAAATCCACTTGCCCAAAGGGTCATCGATATAATTGATGCTGATGGCAATGGAGAAATTGACTTTAAAGGTAAGGGATGTGGCACAAGGCTAAGGTAACAAACTAGAGCCTAAGTCTAGATCTTTTTCCTACTATCCCTGCAAATGAGAATACTTTCAGAACTCGTGTAGCTTCTACTGCCAATTTTAGAGTTATATAGTTAGTTTTGCAAGCAATATTAGAGGTCTGGTTGAAGTTCTCAAGCCCATTTTCTTAGTTTGGCTGTGTTATCCAGTCTGCCTCAAAACTCTGAATTTTACTTACCCGTTAATTTCTTCATGAAAACTTCAGAAAACGTATGCAGCAATGTGTGGAATGTGAAGGTCGACATTTGCCAGATACACTATTTAAACCATGTAATTTATAAATTCCATTATCGAAACTTTGTGTCAACAAGTATTGATTTGTGATACAAATTGTATGAATTATTGCAGAGTTCATACAAGGCATGTCACAGTTCAGCGTCAAAGGTGACAAAGAGAGCAAGATGCGGTTTGCGTTCCGCATCTACGACATGGACAACGATGGGTACATCTCCAATGGCGAGCTCTTCCAGGTCAATACAGCTCTACTCACATTAAACTCTAGTCTACTGATGTATATTTCTGTTATCAGGAAGGCTGTACTTCCATTAATATTTGTGAAATCAGAACTCCTTCAGCCAATCTCTGACGGCTTAATAAGCTAGACCTACCAATCACAGACAGAAAAATGGCTGCTGTGTAGGCTTAGGCAAGTTTTGATAGTATGACCTCTGTACTTTTAATGCGACGTAGTTTAATGTATTCAAATAAAATTGATTAATTTGTTTGAAGAGCAGAGCAATTTGAGTGCCTTATAACAATTTTTCTTTTTTTTAAGTATATATGGTACTTCCTCATATTTAGATACCATGAACTACAGCTGGTAGGTGTTCTGTATTGCCAATCCTGTTTCAGGCTGTGTTTTTTTGCATTAATTACTAAAACCAAAGCACATGCAACTTTGCTTTGAGCCTTACCATAATTTTCATTTCTGCAGCTCAACTTAAAGAATTTTTCAACTTATAACCATGATGTGTGATTTCTGGATTAAACCTTTTTCTCTACTCGCAAGCCACTGGTGAACAAACACATCGTTAATTTCTAATTATGACATGCAGTTCCTGAAGATGATAATGGGCAACAACTTGGAAGATCATCAACTTCAGGAGATTGTTGACAAAACTATGCTCTTTGCCGACAAGGATAAAGATGGCAGGATCAGTTTTGAGGAGTTCTGCACCGTTGTTGAAAACACAGACGTCCATAAAATGATGGTCGTTGACGTTTAGATGGCGACATTGCGCTCAATGCAGCAAAATTCTTCATCTCGACTCCCTTTCATTGTTGTGATTAGTTCTCTACCCATTTGTTTGGGAAGAGTAACTGCTCGGTTGTTCATTTGCGTATACTTATTTTTGTTGTTAAAGGTAACAGCAATGTTGAACAAAATATTAAAAATAAAATTGTATCCAGTCGGATTAACCGTTTTTCATTATCTCAAGTAGGTTGTCAAATTATCATATTATCAGAACAGTAAACAAACAATGTGAAAGAATTATATGTATATCATAAGCAGTTATAATAAATCTTCATTTCTTTGGTTGTCTTGGATTATTCTGAATTTTTATACTAGCACGCCAATGGTAAGTGTAATGCTTTCCTTTTTTATCAATCACTGACAAAGCGTATGCAGATCGATAGTTTGCATAGTTAGTTGCGTGCATAGTTTTAAAATTTAAACGATGGAATATAATGGCCAACTGAACGTTAAACTTGTGTCACACAAGGAACATCAGCGTTCATCAAAACATTGTACCCTATCATCCATCAACATTCCTTCCTGCATTGAGTCACCGACATCTGGAAAAACCTCTCTGATGACATTAATGACGTTCCGGGTATAAACGCGTTCAATGATACACTAGACAGTGCTATGCAAAAGCATATGTTCAATCTTGGAAGGCCTAGCACCCTACAGAGCACGGAAGCAGTCAAATTCCAGTGATGATATCAACCAACGTCAGTTTAAACATTTTCGTTGAAAGGCCAGTTTTTAGATCCGTGAACAAGTCATGCAAAGTAAAAGAATGAGCGACAGGCCTAACCAGGCCTATTCTTCAACGCCAAATGATATGGCATGCTAGGGCTGATTAGCTCCACTTCTTAAGAGTTGCCTGATCTGGAAGTTGTTTCATAAATATGTTGACTAAAATATTCACTAACAAATTTGCAGCAACAATCAACAGCATTTACAGGATCTTTGTTCATCTAGAGTTTACTTTTCGAGTCTCGCTCCTGAGTTCATGGCAGGTGACCTTGCAGGTTGAATATCCTATATTATCAATTTAACCTCGTAAACTTGAGAGCTATTTTTCAATTTAACCTCGCAAAATTGAGAGCTATTTATTAATTTAACCTCTAAAAACTCCCCGGCAGCGGTCCCATTCCCTTAATTTATGAGCAAACTGGACAGATCGGCACGACGCTGCTAAATAACGCGCTGCATCTCTTGTCTGCTTCCTTGTCTGCCAGCCTCTGAAAAGGACACGACAGTAGGAAAATTTACTTGGATGAATTGAATTTGAATTACTGTGGTTACTTTCCTCAAATGATTTCATCTAAGATGAATTTGTAGAATTAGTTTTGTATAATTTCTTTAGTGCAGACACTGAGTTGAATTTCGTTAAGAAGCCAGATATTCCAAACGATATTGACCAATTTAGGTTTATACCACAGCAAAACGGAGGTTCATACCACAGCAACGGAGGATATTTTATAACGTGAAGAATCTTATTGGAAAAGAGATGCAATATTGACACGTGCTCTGCTACAGAGGATTGAATTCCTGCATCATTAAAATAATGATTACTTGAGCAAGAAATGATCTGACTCACATTGTAGCCGCGCCTCGTGCGTCTCTAATTTTTGTACCGTGATCTTCCTTATAATTTTTTTGCGAGCATTCAACAGTTATTCATGTATTTGTACTGTTAAATTTGTACCCCTTTTTCCATTAATGTTTTTTTGTCTTTCGGTTTTTGTTCGGTTCGGAAAATGTGTGCGTGATATTTGTGAATACTTATATTGTCTTGGGCGGTGTAGAAAATTTGCCGACTGTGTCAGGCACGCTACCGTAACTCCCTTACTTGTTTTAGCAGTTACTGCGTCACTTCCGTGACGTCACTATAGCATGCCTATATAAGCTCTTCGAGCAGACCTTCAGTCAGTCTTAGGCAGGAGGCGAGACGTAGTAAGCCATCACCATGTAGTCCGCACGATCACGCCAGACTCCGGCGTCGAGTAGTCTCCGTCGTTAGAGTAACCATCTCAAACCTACCTTGTATACTTATCACCCAGCTTCAATGTATAACTATCTAGTTCATAAATATATTACTATACAATTCGCCTCTCAATCAACCTGCCGCTTATTCGGACCCTAGCTAAAATACCTTGGACCCTCAACTCATAACCTAAGATCATCCGGTTATTAATCAATACTGAAGATATATTATAATTATATATTATCGGGCCGGTCAGACCAAAACACATTCGGACAACTGCTCCTGTATGTATAATAGTGGAAGTTCTCCGAGTTTATAAATTCTGAAGATATAGGTTAAAAAATAAAGTCTACGTAGCTATATTGTATACTATTGAGAGTATAGGTCCGTTGGCTCGTCTTGGAAATTTCTATCTTCGAGATGCCGTGACTATGAAATCCAACGTGACCATGAGTTCATTGTGACTGGAGTTGTGACTACTAAATTCAACTATGAGTCCAACCAGAGTTCGTACATTAGTCGCTGTGACTTAATAGGCTACGTTGTGCTGTCAACAACAGTGACAACAGTGGAATTTTGTATGGGTCTCGGACCGTATATCACCGTATATCACTATTCGCTGTTCGTCACGGAGACTAGACTGGACTGAATTAATTAATATATACCAGGCTGGCGACGACGCTGCTACTACAGCTAATTAGGCGCTGGCGATGAAGCTGCAGTCTGGACTGATGGGCGTTTGGCGCTCTAAGTTAATCTTTGCTCGCATCTTGAAGCAAATTTTTCAAACTCTAGCTCCTACACCTTATCGATAGGCTGTCAAGGGACAATGGTCTTCGCCTTCCTTTTCGCGAGTCAAACTCGAGCGGACTAAAGACTCCCGGGGCGAACGATGCGAACGAGCTGAGTGGGAAGAGCGTGAAAACGGAGGAAGTGTTGCACCACTCCCCTGTGCCAGACGAGTCTCAATTCGTCCTCGAAATAAACCTATTCGTTCCATGCGAGGATTAACCCACTCCATCAATCCCTTGCATTCGCACGAGTTCAGAAGATTTTCTTCTTTATCAATACGATTTTCAGTGTGTTAGCTGTCAAAATAAGTTCGAATTCACCAGGAAGGTAGTTCAGTCACTCTCCAATCTCATTCCCCTTCTTCGTCACGGCCCAAAGCTTGGCAGTAAAAACGGTAACGTCACACAGTGGAGCATGATGCATTGCTGGTTCTCCTAACTTAGAAGTCCTGTAGTCTTATTTGATTCTGTAAGGTTCATTCGTTCACGAAGGGCTTAAAAACACGAGTTTCCTTGGACATCGTATTAAAATCGGTTTGTGGGAAATGAGCATACTACGTTGAAAATTTTAACGAACTAGAAATTAAGAGCGCCGTAATGCAACAAAATGTAAGGGGCTGAAATTTGCAAAGCAACGCAGTTAGTCGCAAGCGGGTGGATATCAGAGCATCCCGAGATCGCGAAATTTAGTGGGTTTTTCAGCGTGCATGGAAGAATTAGCGATTCGCTAAAATTTGCCGAAGTTTGTGCTTTTGGAGGAGTCAGGTGCCCTAAATATAAGGGACAAATCGTTCACGTAGTCTTAATACTGTCTAGTCGAATGCCTGGGCCTGACATTTAGTATTGGTAAGGCATTCCGAACTCGGGAGAAGAGGAAGGTATTTCGTAGTTCAACCAGCAAGTTGGCACGGCTTATTCAGAAATTGATAAGCACTGCAATGTTTCATAGAATCCCGTTATCCTGAATACCATAT
>NW_025943206.1:0-1806 GCF_000764305.2 Hyalella azteca | reverse complement strand
ATGCTTGATTTGTTAGAAATTTCAATTTTAAATTGTTTGCGGAGCGTTATATGCAAAAAAAGCGAATGTTGAACGAGTTGTCAAGTATCTGTTGAAAAATCAACATCAAGGTAACGCTTGGAAGCTCTGCCCAAATGAACAAATCAGTTATGGGGAAGTAGTGATATTCCACTGTGACAGTCTGATTTTCTATGACAGTCTGATTTCTAACTGAAAATATAATGCTGCTAAGGAGGGTAAAGTTTGTTGAAAATAATATTATTCGATCCATGTTTAAAGCCAAATCAGCTAAACGTGAGCCATTAGCATTCGTAAAATTAAAACTCCATCATTTTCATAATAAACTATATTAGGAGGAATTTTTTAACATACGACAATATGGGAACTAATACAAAATAATATCGTTCAGAGATAGTGATAAAAAATAAAAAATAACTATCTTTCCTCGGCAATAAAGTGTTGCCGGCAATAAGTGTTTCCGGTAATAAAGTGTTGTGGTGACTCACAAGAATTTTCCGTCAATCTCGAAGTCAGCGTCGACCTTCATTTAAACATTGAATTTTTGAGAATGAATTACTCGGTTAATGCTGGCCTGTCATGAGATTTGTTGTGATTGATGAGATTTTTATTATAATAATATCCTCTTTATTGTGGAAGCGACATCTCACTTATCGGTTTTGTAATTGCCGGTTCCTAAAATTTCAGGTATCGCATAAAAATATATAATCGCTGCTGTCATAATAAACTTACTTACAAGATATCATATCCATAAAAAAATACAATATCATTTTATATTTCAGAAGAAATAATATTCGTGTGATCTTCTAACTTTTTTACGGACCATTTTTCAAATTTTACAGTCTATAACGATGTGTTTGGAAATATTTTCTATAATTAGAAAGATAATGTTACAGATTTTATAGTTCTTGTAGAGATTAATTAATATGAACATCTGCAGTGAATTATATTTTTTGGGATGAGGAGGATTTTTTACATTAGATCGTCGGTTCTTTCAGCAGTTCAAGTGGTATATCTTCATGCTCTGTTTAGTTTCATTTATTCAATGGCGCTGCAATTTAAGCAACGCATCCGATTTTTTCTTGTTTATCATGAAAAATGAAAGATTAAATATCTCTTGATAAAACTTTCAGTCCTTTAGAATTAACTAAAATGTTAATAAAAAATGATATGCCAAATTTACTGACGTTCAATGAAACTTTACTTTGTGCAGCTGTATTGTTTGAAAGGGTGGAACTCTAATCAATGCCTTAGAATTAATTATGATATTCCCATTGACGTAAATTCACAGTAGCTTATCTGACGTCTGAATTCTGGAGACGCTATGATATGTGTAAAGTTCTTCTCTAATTTTCCACCAGTGATGCTTGACGTATCATGAAGTATCTCATTATCTCATATCAGAAACGTTTGACCATGCCTGTGATACTGTGAAAACCTAAATTTCGGAGATAACTCGATATAGTATACAAAAAATATTCATGCAGGCATATAATGATGAATGTTCAGAATATAATGCTGATTCATTTTAGGTTCTAATTCAATATTCATGTCCATGACAGTATCTGGCCTGAATAGTTTCAACTTTAGCTCTAACGTCATTCTCTATCTGAAAGTTGGCTGGAATTACTGATGGAGCCTGGTTTAGAAACAGAATGAAGTCCCATCAATATCTGTAGCAAAGTTGCAGCCGAAATGGCAAGTTACGACGAATTACTTGACCAAGCTAATGGTAGGAGTTGCGACGAAATGAACATAAATGGCAAGTTACGACGAATTACTTGACCA